>NC_133665.1:154422190-154722190 GCF_037893015.1 Macrotis lagotis | reverse complement strand
GACCTATCAGAGACATCATCCTGAATTTACTCTGATTTCGGTTCCCACTCAGATGTTACTTATACTTTCAGCAAATCATGTGACAGATTTTCATTCCTCTTAGTATAGAAAAACAATTCACACCGTATGTAACAAAAATGGAGTTCACCTGCTAAGCATTCAGATACTATTTTCTCCAAGTGCAAGTTCCACCTGTTAACGTATTTACTATCACTTGTCAAAAAGCAAACATTGAAAGTTCCTTCAGAATCTTGAACCAAGTAACTCTGGTTGCTTTAGGTGTATTTATGCATTTTCATTAAGGTTTTGAGAAATCTGGTACAGCAAGATTTTTTTTATTGAACACAGTTTGTATGCTTAGCATCAAATTTTAGATAGTTATAAATATTGATAACAAATTCCAATTGAGTTTGAAATATAGAATTCCATCACCGAGTCACAGAGTGTTCTCCTCTCCTCAGGTGCAATTGGTAGAAATTCCTCTTTTCCCTCAAAAGATAATTCATGTGCTACCGAAGCAGGTGTGTATCCCAGTGGAGGCCAGGAGTCAGGAAGACCGGTGTTAAAATGTGACCTTAGACATTTACTAGCTATATGACCTTTGTTGTTGACCTTTGTTTCTTTACTTGTAAAATAGGGATAATGATAGCACCTACCTTGCAGGGTTATTGTGAAGATAAAATGTGATAATAATTGTAAACATAGCACAGTGTCTGGAATTTAGTAGATGTTATATAAATGTTCATTAATATTACTGCTAACATTACCTTTTATATGACTCCTTGCCAGAGTCCTCTCCCACAGGTAGTTAGTGAATTGGCTTTTACCTTAGCCCCCCCTTCCTATATCATATCTTCTATTTCTATCTATCTCCAGGTCTATACATATATATATATATATATATATATATATATATATATATCTTTCTTCTTTCACTTTCTTCTATTATTGTATGTTGCATCCCTGTCCACCTTCCAAAAGAATCAAATTCTTGAGGTCAGGGATTTTGCATTCCCTGAGCCCAATATATTCCTTTGCAAATAGTAATTTTAATGGATTAAATTGATTTCTGAAATAGATACAGGGACTTTGGGGTAGTATTTCAATTTTATTTAACCATCATGCATAGGGAAAATTAAAAGTCTTCAAAAATATGGATAAAAACATATATATAACTAAATGAGCTACAGTAGAGCTTTGTCCATGTGAGAGAATTTGCAACTGATAGAACTTTAGCAAGTTGAAGTGCCTTCAAACTCCTTCAGGTAGGAATATGAACAACCACAGAGGTAATATAAAGCTGCTATGGGACAATTAATCTCCCCCAGGTCTATCATCTTTCCCTAAAGCCAATCCTTAAACAGTAGAGAAATAATATCTGTGGCATAATTCTTTCTCCTGGAACTAAACTCTTGATTAGTGTTCTTAAACCATCATTCCTATTGGTCATGGGGGGGGGGGAACACTGTCAAGTGTTTCTTTGGTTTTGATGCTTAAATGAGACAGAAATGAATTATAATGAAAAAAAAGAGAATATCAAATAAAGCATCCAAAAATCAGGATTCTTAGTGAAGAACTCAGAAGTATATAGGCTCAGATTCTCTACCCCTTTTCCCCAGAGGTTTACAAAGTTGACAGCGAACAATTTACAACAATTCACACATTTAATCCAGGTGAAGAGACTATAAATTACTTGAGGACAGATTGAATAATGGTTAAGAAAAAATACCTGAGTGAAAGGAAGAAAGAAAAGGAAAGCAGCCATAAGAAATGAAGGAAATGTGGGCCAAACTTTTACAGTCTTACCCACTTCCCCCACCCCATCTACATGACTGGAGTTAGGAACTCACTTTGGAAGACTGAGAAGCAGGAAGCTGGAGGAGGGGTAGAGGTTGCTTTTATCTTGGTGGATTTTCATTTAACAATGGAGACACATTGAACAATTGGAGGGAATTTACATCTGAGAAGGGATTATGCTGAACAACCTGGGTCAGAGGAAATCCTCAGAAAATATCAGGTAAGCATAAATAATATCTTCTTAATATTAAAAAACAGATATTTCTCTTTCAATATTAAGATATCCAAATGGATTGAGTTAGATTCAAATCCTACTTAAAACACAATGACTAATCCAGAAGAAGAAAAAGAAAATAAAACAACAAAAAAATCCTTCAGAATCACATTCACTTTAAAAAAAAATATTAACTTATATATTGCTTTCCCTTAATCCTAATTCCTCATACCGAAAATTATTAACTTGTAAACATGCTTAACACAAATGTGTATGTATAATATTAACCTGACTGTTTGCTACTGAGGGGAGGGGAGGGTGGAAGGAAATTTTGTAACTTAAAAATATACATTCCCAGATAGAGAAACATTGAAAAACCTTCATATAATATGTATTTTGAAAAAATGAAATGTCAATTAAAAAAAAGAAAAAACCATAATGACCATGTTGCCCTGGATAAGTTATAACCTTTTAGTTTAAGACACAATTCCCTCATCAGTTGGATCCATAGCTTGTAAAGTCTTCTTTATATCTAAATAAATTATTCAATCATCTCAAACTCAAATGTATAACTAACTGATCATTTTAGAAAGTCACTATACTTTTAAAACACAATTGATTATTCTACATAGAGAATTTTTTTTTCCCATTTGCTATCCAAGTATAATTCCAACTGATCAGAAAGGCATACTGGTCTATTTACAGGTGAAAGAACACAGTTCACCCCTGAAGGCGTCCAAAATTGTCTTGACAGGAAGGAACTATGATTTCCATAAAAGACTTTTGACACTTTTGTAATATTATTTTTCAAGTTCTAAAAATATCTTCTCAGAGAGGCAACAAACTAAGGTCAGATCTTGAAGTCAGGAAGACCATGGTTAAAATTTTGGGCACTTATTGATAGAATGGCCTTGGAGAAATCTTAACTACTCTGGGGCCTCAAGCAATTTTCTAAGTCTCTGAATTGGTGATCTATATCTATGTAGCATATGGACAATTTCCACAGAATTAATTTTAAACAGAGGTACAAGCTTACCTGGACCCTAAAAAAACACACAACAAAACAAGAAAAAAGCCTCCCTTAGGGATGTTTCTCCTTATATTCTGTAGTTTTTATATGATAGTAAATTATGATATAGCTCTTTCCAATGTAATTCCTAAAGTCCCTGGAGTAATTCTTTGGTTCATCTAATCTAAGATGAAAAGGGTTTCTGGCGACGGATCTCTATGGGCAAAGGTCAACTTCAGAGGCTAACAAGGCATTTCTGGAAGGTGGTCTGGGATAGACAGTCTTGCTTTATGTTTCTTTCTTTCCACCTTGGGTGGGCCTAGAGCTTTTGTGAGTTGGAGAGGAATGCTGGGGACAGTTCCAGTGAATAGGAAACTACTGGTTGGTTGTGCCTGCTAAAAGTTTCCTGCAATCATTCTGTCATTCAACTTGCACTTATAAAGTGCCTATTATGTGCTAAGTTGCTTATTTCAATAACAAATAATATTTACTATTTTCTAAGGATGAAACAAAAAAGAGGGAAATATTTCCAGTCCTCAAGAGTAAAATATGAATTTTAAACTGACAAAGTGATGGAACAGCCGTAGGAGAAGTAGAATTAGAGACTGGAAATATGTTGTTGAGGAGCCTTAGACAACAAAGCACTCTTCAGAGATTGCAATATTATATTGTTTACTGCTTTTCCATTTAGGAAAATAGGTTTTATATAATGAAATATTTTTCCTTCCCTTCTTTCCTCTCCACATAAGCAGGGAAAAGTTTATTTAAAGTTTATTCTACTGTAATTTCTCTAATTTTGGTTTACAGTGTTTTTTCTTTTATTGACTAAACAAATCAAATCATTCTAAGGTCATTGATTAGAATTTCTGTGTGTGTGTGTGTGTGTGTGTGTGTGTGTGTGTGTGTGTGTAGGTCTGGATGAAGCCCTGAAAGAAGGAAGAATGTTTCAGTCTGCTAAAGATAGAACAAGACTGAGTTCTGCTACCTCAAATTGTCAGATTTTCTTTCTTCTGGCTAGAGGTTTAGATAAACTGAGCTAGAAATTTTTAGCTTAGATTTACTATTCTTTTTAAAATAAATTTCCATTTTATCACTTAGTCTAAAACAAGTCAGGGTACAATTTTACGCCCTTAGATAAGAGCCATGGAGTCATATGAGGTCCTGATCTTATCAATCCCTTCCTACCCCCTAAATGTGCTGAGAAAACTTTCTGTACCTGTGCATTCAGGATAGTGACTAAAGAAGGCCTCTTTAAAATAATAATTGATCTTAAAAATTAAAAAATTAATAATAAAATTATTTAAATTATTATTAAATTAAAAATAAAATAACAATTAAATTAAATTTGTGTAAACTTTCAGTTTTATTATAACTTCCAGAATTTGGACTTAAGAACAAAACATAATTAGGCTTATGGACACATTTATTGATATTTCTCTAAACTTGCTGATTATATAGGTATGGGGGTCAGCCCTACTAGAGAATCAGACCTTCAAAATGGAGTCCTGGAATTGGGTCCTTATCAGATGGTGGCATCTGAAATGCTACTTCTCCATGAAGGGAATATCCCTGAATTTATGATATTAGACACACTCAAAGGATGTATTTCCATAAGGCCATGCCAGTAGGGATGGATCCTCCCAATCAAGAGACTGTGTTTATCAGTTATATCAAGACTTCCTCAAAGCAAATATGAGCTGGTCTAGGAACTCCATAAAGTAATGTCACCACCATCTAAGTGACCATTAATAGGGATTAGCGATCATCACTAGAAAGTAGGAAATGATTTCCAGGAAGGGAAAGAGGATGACCCTGGTGGACCAGGATACCTTTCCATAGTTGGGGACAGAGGAAATAACAATTATAGTATTTTTTTTCTTTTTAATTCTACATCCTACTTCAAATCTATAATGAGAAAAGCAAAGAAGCTCTACAAAGAAATACAGAAGAATTTCTAGAAGACAAATGGAGATGAGGTCAAATTTGAGAGCATTGATAAATCAATCCAAAAATAATCAAGGTTTTCCTTTTGTTTTATTCATTGTGTTCTCTCTCTCTCTCTCTGTCTCTCTCTCTCTCTCTCTCTGTCTCTCTCTCTCTGTCTCTCACTATGTAACTCTATATCTCTCTGTCTCTGACCATTTCTTTCTAACTGATATTGCTTGAGTTTCTTCAGGTGTGTTTTTAATCTGGTATCTTCAAAGTTATTGCTTTGTTTTTGATATAGAGACAAAGATAGCTGCATTTAAAAATAACTAGCTCCCTTTTTAATCTTTTAAGTATTATGTTATGTATTTTTATCCATTAATCTGAGGTGTCCCTAGGCTTCATCAGATTATTCAAAGCTCTTTGACCCAAAAATATAAAAATAAAATTAACAAGCTCTGATTTAAAATTTCTTATTCAAATACCTTTCCCCGACATGATATGATCAAGGGAACAAAGACAGTTTTGAGATAAAATATAGAGATATTCTTATGATGATGTGGGAGAGTCAACTGCTTTTGCTTCCTGAGTGAGATGGTACTAAAAGAGCTAAGAGTTTATTCTCAGACTTTTAGTGCAACTAACTAGGAAAGAGAAAAGCCCAAGAATTTAATGGTATTTCTATTCCTATTAAGAGTCTGAACAAACATTAGTGTGAAATCATTTCTTTTATTCAAAGGGCAGAGAAAAGAATCGCAAAGTAATTGTCAAGAAAATATGTTATATCCACATAGTGCCAAAAACAAGTAAGCCAATTAAAAGAGGAAGGATTTATTATTTGAAGAAAATGATATAATGGTAGCCTTAATGGTAATCTAAGTAATCATCTAAAATAGAAATCTCTATGGCATTCTAAAAAGTGCTAATTTAGACTGTATTGGAATAGTTTCAAGGACAGAATGTTCATTTCCAAATAAAAAAATGTTTAATAAAAACTTATTAAAGACTCTGTAAAATTAACTAATGAACAACCTAATTGCATAAACTGGTAGAATCTATAGTCAAGTTGTGGTACATAAAAAATTACATATAACTTATTTTACATTTCCATGTATTTATCAAAATACAAAAAGGTGATTAAAGAAATTCTTTTTAAAATAATTAAAGAATGTATAAAATACAATGACAAATACATCTACCAAGATATTTTTATATATGTTTGTAAAATTAATAATAAAATAATAAGATATTATTTATGATATTAAAGGCAGATAAAATTGAAAAAATATAATTGCTCCTAAAAATATTGTGCCAATATAATAGAATTTAAAATATTATTAAATTTTTGCATTGATTTTCATTCACTGACTAAAGACTTAGTATGTAGATAAAGAAAATACGATAATTAAATTCATCTTAGTAAAAGATTAGGGATATTATGAAGAAAAGGGGGAGGAAAAAGAAAAGAATCCTACTAGTATTAGATCTCAAATGTTATAATAACAATTCAGTAAATATTTATTAAACACCATATGTGCCAGGAGGTTAGTGTGACTGCATCAAAGAAGCTAGGGAATGAGATGAAAGAAGGCTGGAGAGATAAGAGGGGTAGGTTATGTAGGGTTTTGAATTCCAAATATAACATTTTGTATTTGCTACTAAAGACAAGAGGGAGCCAATGCGAGTTTATTTAGTTTAGGGTGGGGAGTGGCAAGTTCTGATGTGTGTTTTAGAAAAATAATTTCAATGATTAAATGGAAGATGGATTGGAAGATAAATCAAAGGCAGGTAGACCCAACAGTAGGTTATTGTATTTACCAAGATGTGAAGTGATAAGGATCTTTACCAAAGTAGTGGTTGTGCCAGAAGAGAGAAAATGACATGTATATGGGATGTTCCAGAGGTGACTTGATTGACCCTGGCAACAGCTTGGATATGATGGTGAGATATAATGATGACTCTTAGTCTTGGAGAATGTCTTTGCCCTTTGTAATAAGGGAGATAGGAATGGACAGAATTGTGGGGGTAGGAATAATGAGTTCTTTTTTGGACATCTTGAGTTTTACATTTCTATTTCAAAATATCTGAAAGATTATTAAAAATTTCCAAAAGATTGGAGGTGATCAGAGAGACTGGAGCAAGTACAGTTCCTTTGAGAATCCTCAGAGCAGAGATGGTAATTAATACAATAACAATAACCATAAACTAGAAGCATTTCCATCAATTTGGGTCATATTGAACATAATATATCTGCAAACTATTACCACCTGAAGTGAGCAGGACCAGAAAAACTTATACTATCACAACTATGATCACTGTAAACTGGTACAACGTCGAAAGACTAAAGAACTCTGATCAATGTCTTGATGAACTGAGTCCAAGTGATAGTTATGAAGAATGAGGCATACCGTGAGAGAGCTATTCAGAATGCGAAATATCATTTGGAATATGGTCAGTATTATAATTTGCTTTTTCCCAAACTGTATATTTGTTACAATGGTTCTTTTTTTCTTGAGGTAGTGGGCTGGAATAGAGCTTATAGGAAATAGGAGGAAAAGAAGAATGAATGTTTATTAAGTGAAAAAAACTCTACATACAAACAAACATGAACACATACATGCATGTATATATACATGTATACTCACACATAGATAAATAGATAGATATAAACTATTGATAATATAAATGACATATTTAAATATTGTTTGGACAAGAGTAGAAATTCTTAACTTTGTTTTTAAGAACTGATTAAAACTACTTTAATAATTATATTTCTACATATTTATTTTCCTTTATAATATAGATATTATATATTACGAACTTAAAAAATATCTTTAGTAGTCCATTGGACTTTAGTAGACTCCCAAGTGGTCCATGATATAGGAAAAATAATCTCTGCTCTAGAACACTTCCAGTTCCCGAAATGGGTCATCCTTCTTGGAGGTGGATCAGTTTGGAGGCTTTGGTTGTAGAAGCAGTGGTTGCAACAGCAATGTGATATCCTTGATACCTATCTCAGGGAGCACAGCTGCAGCAGGATGCTTGTTACATTACTAGAAGAGCAGTCTTCCCATTGAAGTAACATATCTCATCTGATTTTTCTCCTTCCTTCTCTCCCCTCTCAAGAATGTTAGCTGAGCATTTGACTAAAGAGCTGAATGCTGAATTCAAGGAATCCTTTAAACTGTTTGACTAAGATCATGATGATTCCATCAAGACTAAATAACTTGGAACTTTCATGAGGTCATTGGGTCAAAAATCTAATGTAAGCAGAATTCCAAAATTTGATAAATTAAGTAGATGCTGATGATTTTTGACGTGATGTTTAGAAAAGATAAAAGACACAGACAATGAAGAAGAAATCCATGAGGCACTCCAAAGTTCTGGCAAAGATAGCAGTGGTAACATCAGTATAGAACTACTCCATGTAATGAGAATATTAGGAGAAAAATAAACATGAAGAAATAGATGATCAGAGAAGCAGATACTGATAAAAAATGAGCACATGCAATTATGAAGAATTCACATTAAGGATTACAACAAATTGAAAAACTCTCACATTTTTTTTTCCTTCCTCGTGATGAATCTAATAGAATATTGACTTCACCTGTTGCAAAAAAAAATAAATTATTCATTCTATTTCTGTATAGCAAGACTGAATGGCAAAAGTACCATGTACACTTGTACAAAGTACTATTGCATTACACACACATACACACACACACACACACACACACACACACAGACATGCCTTGATTATTGATGGTCCTGTCTGCAGAAGTTTAACTCAAATTATACAATGTAAGTAATTGTGCTACCTTAAATGATAAGAAAACTTAGTGGACTCTTTAAAGTTCCATTTGCTAATGACTATTATATTGTGTGTGCTAGACAGATATTCCTATCTGTAACTTAACAGGTTAAGACAATCTGATATTTGGCTAAATAAAAATAGCTATAACCATGTGAGTTAAGTTCTGTTTGATAGTATAATTTGTTATAGTTGTTGGTTCTATTTTACTTTTTGGGTTTTTAAAGTAAATACAAAAGGAGCAGAAGTGATTTGATCTCTACATGATATATGACAAAATTCTGAAAGTAGGCAAAATTTCAAGATGAACCCTTAATTGTTATTCTTCTGTACGTAAGTGTTCTCGCAACTCTACTGATGAACTCAAACTCTGGATAGAATGTCTGTGTTTTGTTTCAATTAATTTAAGATGGTCTGCACTGAAGTACAGTGAAATGGATGGCAGGCAATAACCATTTACACAAATTTTTTGCAAAGAAAACTTCACCAAGGGAGCCTTTCAGAATCTTTACTTTTAAAACCATCTGTACTATGGGGCTTGAAGTTGACAGAATAAGTTGTGGTCTTCAACAGAACTAACAGCTTCAGTGTTCAAGATGCTACATTTTTTTCCCCCATTTCAAGTTGTTCATTGCTAGCTGCATATATTTTAAGGACAAATAGCATAAAAAGTATTATTGAACCAGAAATGTTCCTGAAGTTCTTTAAAATTATGTGATTCTTTTTTATATAGCTTACAAAGTCAATACTAAATTTGGAATTAGGAAACTAGTAGCAAATTTTATTTTTGCTACCTATGTAAGTATGGTGATAATCCTAGAAACTCTAAGGGAGTGAGAATTCTCTTCAGTAAAATGAAGGGATTAAGATTAAATATCTTCAATGATCAATTCCAGCATTTAATCTATTATACAGCAACATTTTTCTTTTTATTTGACTAAAATATTCTTTCCTGTGATTTCCACTCATTAGAACTTTGCAAAATAAGACTAATAACTTTTCTAAATGACAGTATTTCTAATGTTTGAAGGCAAATTAGTGATTCTGCATAACATAACCTAGATCTTCAGATAAAAATCAGTTATGACAATGAAGACTATAACTATTACTATGTATCTATATAAAATCAATTTAATGGAAGAATTAAATAATCATGAACATAGAATGAATTGTTTTTACCTATAAAAGAGAATAGAAGAATAATTTTTAAACCACTCAATTCAGATAAGAGACATTAAACATATAAGCATAATAATTAAAAATGAGAAAAATAAATGATATTTATAGTTCAGAAGTCCCCAAAATTAAGCATTTGAAAAATGACTTCATATCAGTTATCATAAACAACAATAAAAAGAAAAAGAAATAAAAACAGGAATAACACATTATCCTTAATGGTGTTATGAAAATTGAAAAAAGTATATGTATATTTAATGATGACTTCTATGAATTTGACATTAATAAAGAATTAACCTAACATTGTGTAACCTCTAGAGTTTTGTCTTAAGACAGAACAAAGGGAATTTATTTGACATATGTTTTTGCTAGATCCACCAATGTCACATAAGTGTGCCTCTTTTTTCCACAGGTATTTATTAGATCTGTGGAGTGTTCCAAAGACATGAAAAGGCAATTTAGAATGATATCTGTTTCCCAAGCTCATCAAGCAAAAAGGAAAATTACCTATATATTCTAAAATATTTAGCAGATTTGTTTCTGTGGCAAAAAAAAAAATGAAAATTATGGGAATTCCCCTCAATTTATAGAAGAGGAAATGCTGGACAGAGGGATATGTTTGGTGTTTAATCTGTTGCTGCTGCATTGACCACGTTTTTTACATTAGTAATGGAAACCATTCCTTTGTCCAAACTATGGAGATTTTTATTTCTCTTAACTTATGCTAGCCACAGAAATGATTAAATAATATTTTTGTCCCTAAATTCTTCTGGCTTAGAATTGATTTTATAAGTGAATTCTCTCACATTTCCTCAACCCCCTGAAACCTTTAGCTGGACACATTTTCCAGTAACAAATGGAGGAGTAGCTGAACAGGTTGTAGTATATAATTGTGATGGGAGATGCTATGCTAGAATAAATGATGTGCTCAATGATCTTAGAAAAAAGCATGGATTGACTGGCACAGAGTAATGAAGAGCAAAAGGAACAGAATCAAAAGAACATTGTGTATATAGTAACAGCAATATCATTTTAAGAATAACTCTGAGGAACGGCTAGGTGGCAAGCACCGGCCCTGGAGTCAGGAGTACCTGGGTTCAAATCTGACCTCAGACACTTAATAATTACCTAGCCATGTGGCCTTGGGCAAGCCACTTAACCCCATTGCCTTGTAAAAACCTTAAAAAAAAAAAGAATAATTCCGAGTAACTCATTTTTATTATTTTA
The DNA here is from genome assembly GCF_037893015.1 of Macrotis lagotis. Taxonomy (NCBI): domain Eukaryota; kingdom Metazoa; phylum Chordata; class Mammalia; order Peramelemorphia; family Peramelidae; genus Macrotis; species Macrotis lagotis. Next base: position 154,711,030 of record NC_133665.1, on the reverse strand, counting down.
AATACCCAAATTAACTACAAAATCAAAAGTAGGACCGATGATGTGTGGAGCGGAATAGTACCAAGCTTAGAATTCCTTTGATTTCTACAGTATTGATTGTACAATCATATATTTATTTATTTTTAGAGATTTTTAAAAATGGCTTAATACTTGTTCATTGATCTGCTGTATTTTATTAATCTAAAAGTGTGTGTGTGTGTGTATGTATATATATATATATATATATATATATATATACCTATATGTATGTTTTTTGTTTTCTTGTAAAACAAATATAAATTCTGTATGCTTTTCTCTCTTTAACAAGAAATATAGGGGGTGGCTAGGTGGTGCAGTGGATAGAGCACCAGCCCTGGAGTCAGAAGTACCTGAGTTCAAATTGGGCCTGAGACACTTAATAATTACCTAGCTGTGTGGCCTTGGGCAAGTCACTTAACCCCATTTACCTTGCAAAAAAAATTAAAAAAAAAGAAAAGAAAAAACCCCAGGAAATATGAATCTCCCCATTCTATCAATGGTCACTGGATCACCATCCTGGAGGAAGGAAACTCTTATGCTTTGTGGAGGTCTTTAGTAGAACTGATAATGCACAAAGGTCCTGAGTTTGGAGGGGTAATTCTTCCTAATTAAATTTCTGATAGCAAACACTCTGCCCAAGTGTTATGAAACTTAGGATGCCCTAAGTTGAGAGTCACTCTCTCAACTTTAATAGCCATTGTCCTCTGGAGAATGGATCACTTATTCTCACCAGCTGAAGCATCAGACATCTTAAGGGGGGGGGGGGGGGGGATTTGCCAGGTAGGGTGAACAACCAGCACAATCACCATCTTATGAAGTATCTCCTCTTTGATCTTGTATCTGACCCATTGCTCTGGATTATCATCCAAAGAAACTTTCAATGTGCTTTTGGAGTCTAAAAATACTCATTTTCGTGCTACAGTCACTTCTAATAAAAATTCATCAAGGAACGTTCTCTAAAGTTCATGGTGCTACCAAATGGTTGAATAAAATCTTATCAGTAGAATTGACATTAAAGAAGAGACATCACCATCAGTTTGACTACTGTATCCAAAGGACTATGTTATCTTTCTATATGACTGATAACCAAAATCTTCTGTATGTGTTATATTCTTCATTAAAATAAGAGCTCCTTGAAAGCAGGAGTTGACAATTTTTTTCTATTTATATCCCAAGCATTTATCAGTGCTTTCCACATAATGAACAAAGAATGTTTTATTTGTTCCTTCATTCATATTCTATTTTTTCAAATAAAATGCTTATTTTTAAAAATTGTGTTATTAAATTGGTAATTATTAGATTTTAAGTTTTGAAATTATGCATTACCTGACTCCCAAATGGAGTTTTGGGGTTGATATTATATCATTCCATTATCAAAAGGCAGAATCTGATAAAGTTGCATCTGTGCTTCTCCATGAATAACATTGAAGGATGCCTTCTGTATCTGGTGAAACAAGTGGAAAAATAGAGATATATATAGTATGGTTTGACACACACATATGCATGCACACACATACATGCATACATACATGCATACATATATATGCTTTTCTCTACTGATAACTATTTCCAGGGCAAGGTTAGCATGGAGGAAAGAAAAAAAAGAAAAAATGAAGCAACATGATAATTTTATTATGTGTCTAAAAGGAATGACAAGGTGTAAACATAATAGGTTAGCAGTTTCACGTTCAAATATCTTTTTTTTATTTCTGTTCTATTATCCTATTAAAATACTTATTTTGTATCTTAAATTCAGATTATTTTTTAAAAGTAATGCTTAGAAAGTGGCTATAATGCAAACATACAAAGTATCAATGTTGACAGACATAGAAAACAGGACTTTAATATGCCCCAGATGACAGATAGATAGAAAAAAAAGGAAGGAAGGAAGGAAGAAAGAAAGAGAAAGAAAAAATTATGAATATTGATGAAATATGGACAAAAAAGGGAGGCAGGAGTAGATTTGCATATATGAACTGATATAAATGAAATAAATAAAATCAAGACAAGAAACAAATAAATCACAAAAAATCGATTATTATAATACAAATGCAAAAAGCAAGAAGTTATTCAAGCTAACAGCTGAGCAGTTATAAGGAAAAAGCACTTGTGACAAATCAAAAACTATAAAAATGATCCTCCTCTTTGAAGGGGGAGTGAACTTAAGGATGGAGCTAGGAGAAATTTGTCTTTTTTTTTTTAGACTAAACATTTTATTTTCCACATCCCTTAGCATCCTTCTCCGACAGCAGCCTGTTGGCCCGCACCTACACACGTCCCCCTCCTGCACGGGGTCCTTCATGTTGTACATGAACTTCACGCACACCTGGGTGCACTGGCCCTGGCAACCGTCCTGCCCATCACCTTGGTGACCCGAGCCAGCTTTATGGGCAGCACGGGCCGGTGTCCATGATGGTGGCAGAGAGAGGAGAGAGGAGAAATTGGTCTTTAGGGAGAGGGAGACTTAAAGACTAATTTAGGTTTATTTTGGGCAATGAAATCACTCACTCTGACTCAGGAGGGTAAAAAAAGTCTTTAATTTTGATCCACAAAAGTTTACTACAAAAAGTTCTCTTGTGTTACTATATACAGTTCCCAAGAGATTACAAAACATTCACAGTTCAAATTCTTTGGAGAAGTAGCAAGATAGTGAGTTTCAATTAAAAGTAGTGGACTAAGTAAATAAGAAACAACCACAAACAGGACTGGTGAGAACATCAAGGACACCTAAGAGGGAAGGAAGAACGTGAGGGATTATTTGAGGGATCATGCTCCTTTGGAGAAGCTTGCCTTCACAGGAAGAGGAAGGCAAACCACCAGGGGATAAGTAATAAAGAAGAGCCAAGAGGCAGGGAGTCACCTTTTGTCCTCCAAAGACTGAGGAGCAGCTGAAATGAGGAGTGAGATGAGCTTTTAAGGAGGACACTGGGAGACTTAGATGGAGAGAGATAGGTTGATGAGGGGCAGAAGCTCTAAAACCAGAGCTGAAGTAATTAAAGATATGCAGATGATGGACTCAAAGACTTAAATCAGGATTAGGCAGCTATCCTTCAGTTTTTTGATAGGAGCTTGTCTTTTGCCTAGGGGTAGTGCCAAACAGGGAAGGGCAAGGTAGTTTACTAAAAGTTCATAGCCAAGCAATGGGATAAGGGGAGGGGGATGTTACCAAATGTTATTAATTATACCAAGTGTTTTTAATTATAGAGCATATTTCTCTTTACATTTTCCCTACTTCAATGAATGTGAAATACTGAATATTCAGTTGGAGTTCATTGATATGTTCGTTTATTTTGCCAATCTGCAATTTTTTCTTTTTTCCCTTTATGATAGTTATTGGAATGGCACTATGATAGTAAAAGAAGGAAGGATATACTGCAAAATTTATTGTATTATTAAAAAAAATCTTATTAGTATTTTCAAAGCAGGGGCACCTTCACTTTGGACTTCAGTGGCTGAGTTGTTTCATCTAAAAAGGGAGGGGTTTTGCCTCAGTTAATGTAGATGCTTCACATTTTTTTCTGTTGGATTAATTTGAAGATATTTTAATTTCTTTATGCTTTTAAAGTTATATTATCTTGGGCGGCTAGGTGGCATAGTGGATTAAGCCCCAGCCTTGGAGTCAGGACTACCTGGGTTCAAATCTGGTCTCAGCACTTAATAATTACCTAGATGTGTGGCCTTGGGCAAGCCATTTAACCCCATTTGCCTTACAAAAACCTAAAAAAAAGTTATATTATCTTGATATATGATTAATGGATTATTAATCTTCCATTTTATGTCTATGGCTGAATTGGTGATGGTCACTAATTGTTGGTGGTGGTTGGCTGATGTTTGATGGTGGTGGCAATGGTTACTGATTAAACTGATAGTTTCATTGTTGGTAGTGGTGATAATGATGATGATACACTGGTGGTGGTGATATGCTTTTTATTTAAGAGGAAGTGTCATACTGAGACACTAGCCAGAAAACATTTTTTGAAGTTGGGGACATTCTAACTTCATGCCATGCCTATATAACTGTTTAAATGCATGGCTGTGCTATAGCAATAGATAGATTTTCTACACTTTTTGTCCTCTTTTATTTTTCCTCCTTCCCACCCTATTTCCTCCCTCCTTTCCCCCTCCTCCTCAAAACAGAAAGAAATGGGATAACAAAGAGTTTTTAATTTACATTAATTGTATTATTGTTGGAGTTTAACAATCCATACTTAGCTTTTTGTTTTTTCTTCTGTTTTTAGATTTTTTGTTTCTGCAAGGTAAATGGCATTAAGTGGCTTGCCCAAGGCCACACAGCTAGGTAATTACTAAATGTCTGAGACTGGATTTGAACCCAGGTACTCCTGACTCCAGGGCAGGTGCTTTATCCACTACCACACCTAGCCGCCCCCATACTTAGTTTTAACTAATATTTTGTATGATATAAGCACCTTACCAAAAACTCATAACCACCATTACTGATGTGAAGAGAATCTTTTTTTTTATTTATTTAAGGCAATAGAGTTAAGTGATTTGCCCAAGGTCATGCAACTAGGCAATTATTAAGTGCCTGAGGGCACATTTGAACACAGGATCTCCTGACTGAAGGTCCCATGCTTTATTCATTACACTATCTAGCTACCCAAAGCATCCTTTACTGAAACATTCTTAAGAATGAATGTCCCAAACAGAAATGGACAGCCTTGCCATATGAAATCATAGCCTTTAATCTCCTGTCTGGAAATATAAGTTCCTTCCATTTCCCCAGTAGACCATTTGCTTAAGAGGAATAACAGAGATATGTGAACCTGACCCTTAGACTAGGCCAGTTTATTCAGTAATACACCCCAAATTCTAATTATATGGTATCTTGCTTTCCTGTTCCAAGTTCATCTACTTCTTCTGGGTAGAGATTGGATTCCTTTTATTTCCAGTAACATGTTAATTAGCTTAATTTACATCCTGTAAGCCTATATTTCTCACTACATGGTCTCTGATTCTACATCAATCCACTTTATAGTCTTTTCTTCATCCTCCCTGGCTGTTTCTCTGTAAGACATAAACTCCTTTCCTCAGTTTCTCATAACTAATGTAGAAATGAAACTAATCGTTTATTACATATTTTGATTTAAAGATTTCCATAATACATTTTCTATGTCTATAAAATAAAGGGATTGGACAATATATCTGTATGGTCTTTTCCAAATCTAAATTTCTAAACTTTCAGTAGAGAGATTTTGCTGAACTAGCATAACATTCATAAACTTTTTTTTCAATTTAAATAAATTTAACATCTCCACGAAGTTTTCAGTTTTCATAATTATTAATACAAGAATTACTGGGAGGTAGATATCAATGTAGTAGCATTATATGTAGGTATAAAATTCAAGTTATCTCACTAACCAATGCCATTTTAATAGATTGAAATTGATAAATTATTTTAGCATTAGTCTGAACAATTTCCTTTGAATCTGTGTACATTTTTCAACTAACTGCAGTTTATTTATTTTTTACTGATATTAGTTTCCCAAATACATGTTATGAAAGTGCTTCAACATTCATTCATATGCCTATGCATATTTTTAAATCACAAAATTTCCTTCCACGCTCCTTTCCCACCCTTTCCCCTCAGTGATGAACAGTGAGGTTAATATTGGGCGTGCACATTTGCGTTAAAGATGTTTATAGATTAGTCATTGTCAGTATAAAGAATTTGGATTAAGGAAAAGAAATACATGAGAGACATTTTCAAAAGGTGAACATAGTATTCATCAGATTCTGAAGGATTTTTGTTTTGTTTTGTTTTTTTTCCCCTCTGGATGGGGATGGCAATGTCTGTAGCCAGGACAATAGGTTGTCCTATCTCTTTGTACTGCTGAGAGTAGTTCTATCCATCAGGGTTGATCATTTTGCAATTTTTTTGTTAATGTGTACATTGTTCTCTTGGTCTGTTCCCTTCACTTAGCATCGGATCCTGTAATTCATTCGTGTTTCTCTAGTGTGACCATTTATGGTTTCTTATGTAACAATAGTATTCTATAATATTCATGCAGCATAACTTGTTTAACCATTCCCCAATTGAGGGGCATCTCCTCAATTTCCAATATTTGCTACAATAAAAAGAGCTATTATGAATATTTTGGAACATGTGGGCCTTTTCCCATTTTTTTATGATTTCTTCTGGATATAGGACCAGAAATTGGAATTGCTAGGTCAAAAGATTTGAAAAGTCCTGTTGCTCTTTAGGCATAGTTCCATATTGCTCTCTAGAATGTTTGGATCACCTCACAACTCTACCAGTAATGCATCAATATACCTATCCTCCCAAACCTCTCTAGCATTGATCATTTTCCCTTTATGTTATCTATATTTCATCTTTATAGCATCACACCAGCCTGATAAGTATGAGGTGATAACCTCAGAATAGTTTTAATTTGCATTTCTCTAATCAATAATGATTTGGAGTGTTTTTCATATGATTATATGTAGTTTTAATTTCTTCATTTGCAAACTGTCTATTCATATCCTTTGACTAATTGTAGTTTAAAGAAAAAAAAAAGCAACTGATCAGATGCAATAATACGAGTTCTGTGTCTCCTAATTTATACCTGTAGGATGAAATGTGAGCACCTTGAGTAAATTGTAGAGTACCTTGCCAGATAATCCTTGACTTCTTAACTGGGACAAAATCATATACCTATAATCTGTTAATCATTGACAACTTTGCTCCTTATCTGTCAATCAAGACTTGTTTTTATCCCTGTAACTCTTATTCTGCCTGATTGTTGCCTTTCTCATATAACCATATAATTGTTTTTGGTATCCAAAGTCACTGCCACCAACAATGCTAGTACTATTAGACTTTTTTTTAGGAGTAAATCTTTGCTATTCTTTCTTCCTATAATTGTTACTTCAGGTTCATTCTCTCTTATATTTTCCAGGTCCCATAATGTGGACTAGTCATTTTGTAAATTTTATTTGAATTGTCTCATAGCTATTCCAGATGGCAGCCAGATGTGTCCTTAGGGTAGCTTCTCTGAGATACTTGATTGCCCCTTTTCAGAAACTAATTCCAGCCTAGAGCCTCATCTGTTTCAGGACTATGAAATTTCTTTGAACTCTATCCTTTCCAAATAGGCAAGCCTCAGCTATTCCTAAACTCAGCAATATAGCTTTCTGATATTGAGAATAAACATAACTACTCCTTTTTGTTTGCACAATCAACTCCCATAAAGTCCTTGATTTGGAAATTTTCTTAATGCTCTGATGAGTCCTTAAGTGCCACATTGACTCAATGAGTTCCTTGCTGATATGTGTCTCTTACTTGTTCTTATGAAATATATTTGTAGATGCAGTTTTCCCCAAAATGGTATTATTTCCCCTCCAGAGATAAAAGAGATCTATAAGGTCTTGCTTCCTAAATCTTCAGGAAGTATATAGGAAGGTGAATTGAAGAACATCTTACTTTGAAGGACACAATGATTAGTTATGGATGCTGGAAAAAAAATGACCATGAATCTTAGTCTTGCTGAGCATCCTGAATATATATTGCTTTTCATATGAAATGAATTTGCGTTAGCTTAGGGGAAATCAGTGTGTGCTTAGGGGAATCTTGGGCTTTGCTTCATTTTTAATTTTTCTGACTCAGGTCTTTCTAATCAACACAAATTTTATTCTTTGCACTTGGATTCCAGATGGACAGGAATGCAAACAGCTGTCCAAGTGGTGATAGATCCTTTAATTCTGCTTCCTTGCATGCCATTACAGAAAATATTTACTTTTCCACAGATCCAAAAACCTAAAACTTAGTGATTGAAAGTTTTTTTCTCATTCTGTGTAGCTTTCTCATAATCAATTGCTGACTTTCAGCATGATGATGAAGATGAAGCTCTGATGTGAATTCCTAGTCATTAACATATTCACTTTTGTTTATACTCTGAGGGATTTTGTGTTTTACCATCAATTAGGTGCTAGAGAAAATTCTATAAATATATCAACTTTGTGATCTGGTGAGAGGAAGAGCTAATCACATCCACAAGGAAAGTTTAATGGGGAGAAAGTAGGCATACATACCTATATTTGACTCATTTGGAGATAGGGCTATGGCTAATGACATTAAATCATTCAATTCATCTTTACTCATGATTCCAATATAGTCATAGGGATAAAAGTTTCAGGTTAATTAGAAATTTTGAAACAGATCGAAGTCAGAGAAATGTCTTTTGTAATTATGAGACCTGGAGGAGAGACATTTCAAATTTCACCAGATACAAGGTGATAAAAGAAAAATAGTGTTTCAAAAAGTAATATTCCACTGAGGACATAGTAGCATGGAATCTTTTATTTATGTGAAGAATAATTTTTGTTTTTATGTCCACATGTATGTGCAGTATCATAAGATTTAGAGCTAGAAGTTTCTGTAGGTATCATCATGAATATTGATTGTCCCTGTTTTGCCATATTTCAAGTTCTTCAAAAAATGAGATTTATTTGTTACTACGTCTAAGATGTTAGTCAATTAGGATTTTGGCACAATAAACCAGAAAAACAAAACTCCAACTTTCTTAGAGAATGTAATAACATAATAGGAAGATTTCTAGAATGATGGGTGAGTGAAAGGTTATATATAAGTTAAGACTTCATAAAAAACCTCCCAAATTAAGGAAAAAATATCCTACAGAGTATCATATAGAGGTGTAAATGTGTGAAAATATATTTATACATATTATATATGTATATATAATATGTACAGTATTTTAGTGTATATAATTTGCAATATAAAATATATATATATATATATATATATATGTATGTATGCTTATACATGCTCAAACATATGCCTGTCTTGGATATAGATATAAATGTAGATTCATGTATTTGTTTATTTATACAAGTACTGTGTATATATAACATATATGTTTGCCAATATGTATAAATATTCATGAATATATATATATATATTTAGTATGAAAAGTATTTTATAGCATATTTGTATACATGAATGTTGATAATAGTGAGAATAATGTCTCCCCAAAAACATGAAAGAATTTTAGAAATTAATTATTAGGTCATTTGGCAAAGGAAACAGTCAGAAAAAGGTGGGATTCCCCAGTCTTTTGTGAGGTTGCATTTGATACATTTCAGAGAGGACTGTAAAGACATTTCCCTAATGGGACACATATAAACTACGAATAGGTTTTAGAAGGTCAGTTTGAGATGTCAATTTAATTTGACATATGCAAAATAAAACCTGGTTGGAATCTAAGCTTTGCAACAATCTGGCTTCCCAGGAGTATCTACCGCTGATAATTATCAGCTATAAGACCTTGAGCAAACTAGTTATCCTCTCTGAATTGGATGCAACTCTAAGAAACTTAGATCTAAATTGTAGATGGATAGCGGCAGACTTTGGTATTTGGAATTCTCATTCAAAGAAAAACAAATTATTGACCAATTCATTCAATAATGATACTATGATGAGAGAAAACCCAGGATAAAATACCAAAGGAAAATATAAATTCTTCAAAATCTAGCCCAAGAAAATATCTAAAGAATGCATGCCCCTAAAAGCTAATAGAAGACCACAAAAAACCCATGGAGTTATATTTAGTAAGCATAATCAAAGTACTAATGGAATAAAAAATGAAATTAAAATTCTTAATAAACATAAATAAGTATATATTATATATTAATAAATGTAAATAAAAATTCTTAATAAATTCAATAGAAAAATTATTTCAAATAAACAATTCAATAGAATTGTTTAATTCTAGCAAAGTTGTAAAACAAATGCTCAGGTGTGGGTAAAAGTGTTGTTATAGAGGGATCAGAACTCAAATATCCTGTGTTATAATGAAAAATATTAGAGCAGAGTCAGAAGGAAGAAAGATTAGAAGAATAGTTAACAGCTTATATATCAAAAGAAACTTTAACAAATAAACGATGGAGAGACAAAAGAAATTATTGACTTTACAAGAAGAAAAAAGACATGATCAAAGAAAATATACAATCTTTCAAGATAATTATGCTTATATATTATATAGTTGCATATATTTGCATATATAATGAATAAGATAATTTTAGAAGAATGGAACCATGAAGTCTTCATGCTCAAGGTGAGATTTGAGGAGAATTTTTAAGGAAGATTCAGTGGTGATTATAGAGTGAATTCCAGCAATGTCGAATGACAAATTAAGACTACAAGATGGGACAAAGAGTGAAGAACACTGTGAGAAAGTGATAGAAATAGGCTTTATAGGGAGTACTATGGAGAACGTTATCCAAGATGTTGAGAAAACTAGGATTTTTCCAGATTGAGAAGAGCTCCAAATCTCAAAGAGAGAGTTAGATGCAGGAATCTGGAAAGGATTCTACAGGAAAATTGAAGATGGATCTTATGAGTTCTGTGCTGCAGTCGACCACTTGTTTGCAAAAAGATTGCATTCATATGAACAACTAGAAGGTATGTATAGGGATGGGGAAGTATCACATTGGCTTAAGAAGTACTTTAATAAAATTACTATGACAGGAGTGTATTGATTAGGATGGAGTAATATGAAACTTGGAGAAAGGAGAATAATTAGGAATATTTTGCCATAATCTAGTGAAGAGGTAGCTGATCAGGTTCTGCCTATGATGATAGCTTATATGTAGATAATAAGTCAGATATCAGGTAGAAATTTCAAGATTTTAAAACACATTGAATAGGTTAAAAGGATTAGACAAGAAGAAGATTATAAAGTGGTAGTGAGGAACTTGCTTAAAATCTCCAGTTGGACATTGCTGATGTGGAAACACAAAGGAAAGATTGGAGCTGAATTTATAGGTGTCAGAGTCATTTGCATTTGAATATGGATATAGATAAGGAGAGAGACAGAGAGAGAGAGAGATGGAAGGAGAACCAGGATAGAGGATAGAGCAGATAAACTAAGTTGAGAAAATGGTCAACAATCTCAAATGCAATAGATAATTTGATGTGAATAGGTACTAACAAAAGATCATCATATTGTGTAATTTAAAAAAAATTGTGCAAAACACCTCACCTCTGGCCTTGGGTGTTCCATAAAACACTTTAATTTAAAGAAAGTGAGAGGAGTTAAAGGGAGGAATTTACTATTTCTAATCTTTGATGTAAAAATAATTGAGAATCTTTAAAGAAGTTATGTAGAGAGAGAGAATCTTAGGAAACTATATTATCTCAGTCAAGTAGGGGAAAGGGGAAAACAATTTTTTTAGTAATTAAAGTGTAATTACCAAGTGATGTGATTGAAATAGGATATATCAAGAAATGAGAAGAGATAAGGATCTAGTAAGATAAAACTATAACCAATTTTAAACCTGATTAATTTAAACAAGCAAGCAAAAAAAAAAGCATGAGGAGAAAGTTCCATTAAAGGAACCCTATACTGGGATGGTGTTGTTTTTCTTTATTATTGAAAAGGACCAAATTACATTAAATATTGGGGTCAAATGAAGTATGTTTAACTATGACCTATCAGTTCAGAAAACTCTACCACAAATCAGACAAAAATTATCCTTTTAGTCCTCTCCAAAATAGTATTTCAGGCATTCAGACTATTTGTCCAGCCCATTGGACTTGTAATAAAGATTGAATACTTGAAGGTTCAACTCAATAGAGGATCTCAGTGTCTAGTAGCTTATATTACAGAGGGATCTTCAAAGCTTTCTAAGATAAATCTAAAGGAAGGAATTTACTTTCCTGGCATGGCACTGGCAAATGTCCAGGTTCAATAGACTTACAATAAGAAAGCCAACATGACTTTTCCATGGACCTTCAGTCTGCCATCTCTTCTCTCCCACACTTTTAAAACAAATTTCATCCATATGCACATGTATATTTTTAAGTTATAAAATTTCCTTCCATCCTCCCTTCCTACCCCCTCCCCTCAGTGACCAACAGTAGCATTGTACAATCATATTTTGATAAACATGCTTACACATTAGTCATTTTGGGTATGAAGAATTTGGATTAAGGAAAAGATTCAGAAGAAATAATTTCCATAAAGTGTTCATCAGATTCTTTTGTGTGTGTTTTGTTTTGTTTTTCTTCCTCTGGATGGGCAAAACATAGTCCATAGCCATTTTAAAAGTTGTCCGAGCTCTGAACTGCCAAGAGGAGCCATTGATGTGTACATTCTTCTCTTGGCTCTACTCCCTTCACTCACCATCAGATCCCATAAATCATTCCAAGCTTCTGTAGAATACGACCATTTATGGTTTTTTTATAGAGTAATAGATTCAATTTTATCATCCCCTTCCTATCCTTCCCTTGTCCCCTTTCTCTTATCCCTCTCTCTTGTCTTTTCCTCTAGGGTGAGATAAATATGTATACCCAATTGAATGCATATGTTATTCCCTCTTTGAACCATTTCTGATGAGAACAGAGGCTCACTCACTCCCCCTCACTTTCCCCTCTTCACCACATTGCAAAAGTTACTTCTTGCCTCTTTTATGTGAAATAACTTGCCCCAGCTACCTCTCCTTTTCCTTTCTCCCAATACATTTCCTTCTCCCCTATTAACTCCATCTTTTTAGTATAGTATACCTTCAAATTCAATTTCCTCCTGTATATTGACTATATATGCTCCTTTTTTAACTGCCCTAATAAATTCATATGAATTATCTGTATCATCTTCCCATGCAGGAATATACAAAGTTGAACATCATTAATTCCCTCATACTTTGAAGGAATTAATTTCTTCAGAAAACTTTTATATCATCTTTTCCATCTGACCATGTCTGCTTTTTAAGACATTCCTCTCCTCCTTGACCTTTTGAACAGCTTTTTCCATTTGATCCACACTGGTTTTTAAGATGTTATTTTCTTCAGTATTTTTTTTCCTTCTCCTTCAAGACCAAACTGCTGACTTGGTTTCGATGATTTTCCCTCCAAGTTCTCATTTCCCTTCCCATTTTTACCTCTACCACTCTTACTTGATTTTCAAAATCTTTTTTGAGCTCTTCTTTAACCTGAGACAAATTCATATTTTTCTTGGAAACTTTGTTTATAGAATCCTTGACATTAATTATCTTCTGAATGTGTGTTTTGATTCTCCAAAAGAAAAAAGTAATTAATTATGATAGGATCTTTTTTTCTTCTCCTTTGCTCATTTTCACAGTCATGACTTGACCATATCTCTTTGTTAAGGAGGGGGCTCTGTTTCTAGGGTGGATGATGCACTGTTCCAAGCTTTTGAGAGCTTTTGAAGCTGTTTTCAGGGATACCGCCCCCTCTGGAACCTTTAAGTTCAAAATCTCTCTAAGGTCTTTTGAGAAGCTCTGACTGTTCTCCTGGCTGAACTATGGTCTGGTATGACCATGAGCAATCTTTTTGCCCTGGAAGCATGAATAGAGTGTCTGCCTCACTAAGGTAGTAAAGTTCATTTTCCTGAATCTGGAGCCCCAGATTGCCACCTGGATCTGAGTATGAACAGAGTCCTTTCCCAGGGATAACAAGAATCCACACTCTCCCCCCCCTCCCAACAACCCATCCCTTTACTAGCCCGAAGGCTGAACATTCTGGAAGCAGAGGCCAGGTGATTCTCCAGGCCTCTTCCTGGTCCCCTGGGGTTGAGCCTTCACCACCCCGAACCCCACTCCGGCACTATACCTGCTTGTGAAAATTTTCAAATAAATGAGGTGAATATGTTTTATTTCCATATCTAAAAGTTCTAACAGTCCAGTAACAGAAATAAGATAAAAACTATGACTTATTATTAACAAAGATAAAATTGCTTTTCATAGAAAAAATATTTATTTATCATTATGCACATTGCTGATTCTGCAATAAAACATTCTTTTCACATAAAGGCAGAAAAGTGTACTTTGTGAAGAATCACTGAAAGGGAATATTTATTTTTCCAAAGAGATATTATATGATAGAAGATGAAAAAATAGCCATATAGACATTGTAATTTGAAAGGTTCTGACAAGACTTCAGCTAAAATCATAATAAAAGCTAAGACTCGACATTGAAAAATATTTACTAAATTTTTGTTTGAAAATTAAAGTTTCAGTGGTAGCTAGGTGGCACAGTGGATAGAGCACCAGCCCTGGAGTCAGGAGTACCTGAGTTCAAATCTGGCTTCAGACTCTTAATAACTACCTAACTTTGTGGCCTTGGGCAAGCCACTTAACCCCATTGCCTTGCAAAAACTTAAAGAAAAAAAAGAAAAGAAAAGAAAATTAAAGCTTCAAACTGCACTAAAATTTTAGAAACACTATGCATATTTTTAATATTATCTAAAATAAAGTCTTTAAATTTCACAAATCACTTTGCTTTTATTAATTTGAGATTACATAATTCTTATCACTGGCAGGTTCTATTGTTATCTCCATTTTGTAGCTGAGGAAACAGATAAGAGTATTTAAGTGTCCTGCATGAGGTCACACAGATAATCCATCTATGTTTGATTCAAAATGTTATCTTTTTAACTCCATATCCAGTACTTCCCCCCATACTTTACTAGCTGTAATCACTCTAGATTCCTATTGTCCTTTGTACAGTAGACAAAATGATCCAATGGCTATTTAATTGGTCCTAAAGATCAGCCATGCTAGTAATCAATCCTTGCTACTGTCCAATGTCAAGGACCAGCTCCTGAGAGTGATTTACACATATTTTTGGTGACATTTGCCACCAGAGATATGCATGCATTCTTGCTCATTAAATGAATTTGTTGGCTCACCAGTGAACTCTGACCTCAGACATTCTGTGGTGTCAAGGGGTGTTTGCAAACTTCTAAGGATAAAAATTGTAAATTAATCCTGGAAGTTATGAAGCAGGGTTTCATTTAATCTGCCATTCCTGAGATACGTTTTTGTTATAAAAGTCTGAGTATCCAAGAATAAAACAATAGCGTTTGAATCATGACCTTGCATGCTGGTCATTTGTGTACATCTCTATTCGACCTAATTCTCATCAGTGTTCAGATCCATGCAGAATTATCATGGGTGATAGTCCAATTGCACTTTCACATTTCTGGGGAAATTCTTTGGAAAGTAGAATCATAGAACTAGAGAATCAAAAGAATCTTAGAGTTAATCTAGTTCAATTCTCATTTCATTTACCATGAAACCAAAGTTCAATTTTAAATAACTTACCCAAGATTGCACAGGATTTATGTGGTAGAAGAAGGATTTAATATAAGTTCCAGACATGCCAGTTACAACATTTCAAATTCACTCTCCACTTCCCTAAGATATTTTAAAAGATAATTTTTGAAATCATCCACTTAACTGATACTCACTTCATATTAGGAAAAACAACTCATAAATCCTGATACCTAGTCTATTCTATTAAAATGTGTTTATATCTAGGAAAATTTGGGGAACTATACAGTTTTGGATAAAGAGAGAGAATAAATATAATAAATGCAAATGATGCAAAATGATGCAAAGTGACCTAAACCTACTGGAGATGATAAATAACACACTTGTGAATATCAGTGCAAAATTGAGTTGTCATTCCTGGTAGTAGCACTGTCCCAAAGATGTAGGTGATGGCATATGGTCAGGGGAAAAAAACATTCAAAAATAGGCTTAAAGTTGATCTCCTCCCCATGTTTTTTAAAAAAGAATTTCACTCTCCAATTATTTCTAATCAGGCTAAATGTGGGTTGTCCTGTTAAAGATCTTCTAGCTCTATTATAGATAACTCAGAATATTAATTCCACCCTTTTCTTTCACAGGGACTGAGATAAAAGGGGAGGAATGAAAATTTTCAAATCTGAAGCTCTATAGCAGAAAGACAATGGTTGAAGAAGACTGTGAAACCATTCAGAAAGAAGGAGGCACCAGAAGAAGGGAGTAGGGAGAGGGAAAATGGAGAAATCATCTCACATAAAAGAGTCTCAAAAAGAAGTGATTTTGCAAAAGGGGAGGGGAATGATATTGGCAACCAATGTTTAAACCTTACTCTCATAGGAAATCACTCAGAGAAAGAATACTATAAACATTCTGTTGGGTATAGAAATCTATCTCACCCTACAGGAAAAGAGAAATGGAAAAAGATAAGATTAAAAGAGGAAAATCTGATATAAGGAAAGGTAAATTAAGAGAGGGAAAATGTCAAAACAAAACATATAATGAGAGTGAATGAAAAAGGAAAAGGAAATGCCCAGTTAATAATTATAACTGTAAATGAGATGAACTCAACCAAAAAACAGAAATAGATAGCAGTATAGATTGAAATCTAGAATCCAACAAGAAGGTACTTCTGTTCTCTGTGCACTTATTGCCTTTTAATTGCACTTGTCTCTTTTTTGTAATTTTTTGCATTCATACCTTCCATAAAAAAATAGAATATAAAATCTTAACTTTGTATTAAATAAGTAAAGTCAAGCAAAACAAATGCTGAAGGCATTTGAAACAGCAAATATCACACAGTATCAAAATAAGAGCCTGGAGCAGAATCTATTATGCTTCAGGTGAGGTGAAAAGAAAAAACACCATTAAGAGTAGAAAGTAGTTTGGCAGAAATGAGGTATAGACCATCAAATCACACCATATATCAAGTTATGGTCAAAATGGGTATACTGTTTAGACATAAAGGGTGATATTGTAAGCAAACTAAGGAAGCATGGATATTTTACCAGTCAGATTATGTATAAACAAAGAATTAGGATTAAATAAAAGTATTATTATGAGACATAAAATTGACAATTTTGATTATATTAAATCCAAAAAGGTTTTGTAGAAACAAAATTAATGTAACCCAAATTAAGAGGAAAACAAGGGGCAGCTAGGTGGCACAGTGGATAAAGCACTGGCCCTGGAGTCAGGAGTACCTGGGTTCAAATCCAGTCTCAGACACTTAATAATTACCTAGCTGTGTGGCCTTGGGCAAACCACTTAACCCCATTTGCCTTGAAGAAACCTAAAAAAAAAAAAAAGAAAACAATAAACTGAGGAGGAGAAAACATACTAATTATCTCTGAGATCTAATTTTTAAATATATAGAAAATTGAGTCAACATTATAAGAATATGAGACACCTCATATTCTATTTAAATATTTACAAAAAGAAAAATCCATCAAATTTCCCTATTGTTAATTCCATATATATTATATATATAAATACACATATACATATATTATAAAAATAGAGTATTTAGTGCAACACTAACATTTATTTCAATGACTCAATTACTTTTTTTTTAAGTGAGGCAATGGGGTTAAGTGATTTGTCCAATGTCATACAGCTAGGTAATTATTAAATTATTAATTGTCTGAAGCTGAATTTGAAACTCAGGTCCTCCTGACACCAGAGTTAGTGTTCTATCCACTCCAACATCTAGCTACCCTTAAACATTATTATGTTTTTTGGTAGTTTTTGCAAGGCAATGAGATTAAGTGACTTTCCCAAGGTCATATAGCTAAGTAATTAAGTATCTGAGGATGGATTTGAACTCAGGTTCTCCTGACTCCAGGGTAAGTGCTCTATCCATGTACCACCTACCTGTCCTCACTCAATTCCATTTTAAACTTTTCATATATTGATCTTCATCATCAGCAAATATTTCAATATACAAAAATCATAAGAAAGAAGTGAGCTTAAAATATGGGAATTGCATATATTCCTTATAAATTGAATATAATAAGAAAATTGCTTTATTTTTTTCAATGAATCACTTTGGAATTTTCTTTCTCTGATTCCTTCTATAGTTCCTTCTGTTATCTGTGCATTTAAATATCTTCCAATTTCACTTTTCTTTTCTTCTTTTTTTCTTTGTCTCCCTCCATTGCATAAAACAGAGTATACACAAATCTTACTTTTATATTAAATAAATAAAATCAAGACAAACAAATGCTGAAAGAATCCTTTTTCCTCCCACCCCATGTATGCATTCTTGTAAATCTTGAGTATATTTCCTTTCTTTCAGGAATTCAGAATGTTGCTCCATCACAGGTCTTCTGAAGACACATTTGGTTGCTAATTAATTAGAGTTTTCAAATGTTTCAAAATTCTTTTTCTTTAGTGTTGTTAGTGTTTAAAGATGTTACTTTACTTTATTTCTACTTCTAAGTATCCTAAGTATTATCAAAATTCATCTCATTTTTAGAACACAATAATATTGCATTTATATACCATCAGTGATTCTTCAATATGTGAGAGGCATCACAGCTATTACTTAAGGCACTGAGTAATCAAAATGCTACCAAAAAGCTGACAGAGTCTAAACTTTCTTTATCAATGAATTGAGTCTACTGGCAAGGGAATCTCTAATTGTGTATTTCATAGAACTTTCTTTGGCCTATTCATGTCCAATATTTTAGTCAATGACATAAGTGAGATGCCATGACTAGCAAAATTTTAGATGCAACATTGAAGGAATGACTCTAGTCCTTGCATCGTGTGAAAAGCCTATCTTGAAACAGTAGATCAGGTTTAATGGTAACAATCAGGAAATGTAATTTTTTTTAATTGTCCAAGAAAACTGAAGTATAACTATATAGAAGTCAATGTAAAAAATTATGTAGAATTAAGATAATGAATCACACCTTCAAATGAATAAACAATTTAATTTGTTAAAATTCTAAAACACATTTAAGATTATTTTGGAACAAATAGAATCCCCCACATAAACAATTTGATTTGTTAAAATTCTAAAACCCATTTAAGATGATTTTGGCACAAATAAAATCCCCCACATAACTGAATTTTTCTCAGAGAAGCATTGTCATAAGTGGTTGTGTAATTTGCATTGGCTTTTATGGATGATAAGTTTATGAAAAAAATGACTGTAAATAAAATTGTGACCAATTTGTCAACATGGGTAACTTGGAGTCTTATCAAATAGAATATAATATCTGTGAGGACCAGTATAATAACATAGCCTATTCTTCTTTAGCTTGGTCCAGTGTCTGCCTTAATAAATAATCCTTGATAGATTTGTCCAAATTTAAAATTTAATCTGCCCTTTTGAAGATACTATGCAGGTTATTTCCTGAATGTGCAATTCCATCAAAATTTTACTTACATGGTGATAAAAGTTTCAATATATTAAACAATTGATTGCTCATGTATATTTTATTTTCATTGCAATAAAGTTAAAAGCACAGATTATCTAAAAACATATGAAAATGAGATTTCTTACAGAGTATCTTAATTTCTTCATAGAAATCTAGAAAAAAAATCTCATTACTTAATCATTAAAAAATCTTTCCTGGAAATATTCACACCAGATATGGCAATGTGATCTGTAACATTCAAGAAATGACTTGAAAATATGATATCATTTTTCATTTCAATTTCATTATTTGGTGTAAAGGGGATCAAGATATTTTACATTACCTAAATGAGTCCATAAAATTGTCTGGTGTAATCTCTTCAGTCTCTCAACTAGTCACAAGTTTCAGTTAAGCACATTTCTTCTAGTGGCCTTCATGTGCCAGCATTTAAACAGTCACATCCTTAATCATCAGTGTTTTTCATAACAAAACTTATTAAAAAAGCATTATGCTTAGGCAACTAAAAACATTCCCCTTGGAACTTCCGGCCAAGATGGCAGAGAGAAGACAGGCACAGTGCTAAAGTCTCCTGATCTTCCCTAATATGTAATGTGAAACGAACCTCTTAACTGAAATCCGATCTACAAAATGCAGAAAGAGAAGCTTGGAGTACAATATCTACCTCAAGTTTTGTCTTCCGGGATTGTCGGTGAGCTCTGGAACAGAAGAGAGGTTCTGCCAAGACCACAGGACAGGGTAGGAGCCTGAGAACCTGAGAGTGAGACTAGCCTCATTGGTGGCAGTGTGGGTGAAAGGCTGAAAGTGGGACTAGCCTGATAGGCCACAGGGGCATGGGCCAACTAAGGAGCAGAGGCATTGGTTGTGACACTAACATTCTGGAGCTTGCTGACAGGGCTGGAGGGTGAGTTCCAGTGTAGGAATCTCAGTACAGACATCTATCCCTGCGTTCCTCTGGTCTGAAGGAACTCAAAGTCCATACCTTCTTTTCAACTGAAGCCTCTTCCCAGAACAAACAAAATTACAGACCACTTCTGCCTCAGGTTCAGGTGTGATCAGCAGAGTTCCCTAAGCTATGAATAGGGAGAGCAGTTACCTTGCCCTAGGGTAAAGCCCACCATTGTTCAAAGATGAAAGTATTTAATAGCTTCAACCACCCCCTTCAGGCCAAGGAAGAGGGCCTCAAATCAAGGTCACAGACACTCCAGAGTAAGCAACCAACACAGACTACTGGCCTGCCCACTTGTAGTTACTAAACCCAATGAGCAAGACCTCTAGGGATCTCAACACCAAACCTCTGTGATCCATCCCTTTGCCAACAGAAGGTCTTTGGAAAAGGAAGAAAGGGCAACAGAAAGGAGGGTACATAGAAACATTCCCAGAATGGAAAGACCCTAACTCAGAGAGACCTAGAACCACTGAGGAGTATAATGATCTGGTCTCCAGCAATAGAGAATCTTCCTTGAAGAAATCAGGAAGGATTTTAAAAATCAATTGGAAAATGTGGGAGAGAAAATTAACAGCTTTCAACAAGAAAACAAATCTTTGGAAAATACAACTGGACAAAGGCAAAAAGAAAAAAAAATCATAAAACCTCAATTTGCCAAATGAAAAACTCTTTGAAAAATAGAATTGACCAATTGGAAAAGGAGCTACAAAAGGTAAATGAAGAAAATTCTTCTCAAAAAAAAAAGAACCTAGTCTGTGGAAATTAATGAATTCATGAGACAGCAAAAGTCTGTTATAAAAAAATAAGAATTTGAAAAAAATAGAAGAAAATGTAAAAAACCTCTTCAGCAAAACCACTGACCTCAAGAAGAAATCAAGAAGGGACAACCTGAGAATTATAGGTCTTCCTGAAAACTTTGAAGAGGAAAAAAAGCCTGGGCTTTATATTACAGTATTTAGTGATACAAAACTGCCCTGATATCATGGAACCAGAGGGCAAAGTAGCTATTAAAAGAATACATTGATCCCCTAAAGAAACCCAAAATGAAAACACCAAGGAATGTTGTGGCCAAAATCCAGAACTATCAGATAAAAGAGAAAATCCTGGAAGCAACCGGAAAGAAACAATTTAGATACCAATTAGCCACAGTAGGGATTACACAGGACCTGACTGCATCAGCATTAAGGGATCAAAGGGCCTGGGATGAGATATTCCAAAGAGCAAGTGAGTTTGGAACACAGCCAAGAATCTGCTACCCTTCAAAGCTGAGCCTTCTCTTCCAGAGAAAAAAATGGACATTTAACAAAATGGGAGACTTCCAACATTTCTTGATGAGAAGATCAGAGCTAAATAGAAAATTTGGACATCAAACAGGATATGCAAGAAACACTTGAAAATATTTTTAAGAAAGGGGTAAAGAAAGAGAAAAACTACTATCCAATAAATGAAACTGGCTATATTCCCACCTGGGAAAAAGATTCTCATAACTCTTGTGAATTGTAACTCAGAGAGAAAATACTTAGAAGTGATGGGCACTTATGATTCTTCTGTGACTCAGATAGAATGATTTTAAAAAATACCTCCTTAAAAAGGGGAAGAGTAAGGATGGGCGAATGGAGGAGATTGAATGGGGTAATCTCATTTTATTAAGAAGTACAAAAGACCTATTATAATAGAGGGGAAGAAGGAAGGAACTGAGAACCACCTGAAAGTTTGTCTCATCAGACTTGTCTTAAAGTTAACTTACACACTCAGTTAAGAAATGTATCTTACCTTTTAAGTATTAAAATGGAAAAAGGAGAGGGGGAGTGGGGAGGGGAGGGGAAAAAAGGGGAGCTAACAGAAGGAAGGTAATGAAGAAGGGGAAAAGGGAAAGAGGAAAGGAAGAGGGGAAGTTGATATAGGAGGGCAAACACACTGAAGAAACAAAATACTGGGGAATATGGATAAAGTGACAAAAAGTGAAAAATACAATCAGAGGTAAGATAGCATGGAGGGCAAGAAGAAGTTAGTAATTATAACTTTGAATGTGAATGGGATGAACTCTCCCTTAAAGCATAATCGAATAGCAGAGTGGATTCAAAACCAGAATCCTACAATATGCTGCTTACAAGAAACTCATCTGAAATAGAGAGATACATATAGAGTAAAGGTAAAAGTTTGGAGCAAAATACATTTTGCTTCAGCTGAAGTGAGAAAAGCAGGGGTAGCAATACTTATTTCAGACAAAGCAGCTGCAAAAATAATGTTAAAAGAGACAGGGAAGGAAATTATATCCTCCTAAAAGATACCATACACAAATAAATCAATGCTAAATATGTATACACCCAATGGTATAGCATCCAAATTCATAGAGGAATTAAAGGAAGACACTGAGAGCAAAACTCTACTAGTGGGAGACCTCAACCTTCCACACTCAGATTTAGATAGATCTAATAATAAAATAAACAAGAAAGAAGTTAAGGCAGTAAATAGATTGTTAGAAAACCTAGATATGATAGATTAATGGAGGAAATTGAATGGGGATAGAAAGGAATATAACTTTTTTTCCTGCAATATATGGCATTTACAAAAAAATGACCATGTACTAGGACATTAAAAACCTAATGATCAAGAGCAGAAAGGCAGAAATAGTGAATACATCTTTTTCAGATCATAATGCAATAAAAGTATTATGCAATATTGGGCTAGGGAGATATAGACCCAGAACTAATTGGAAAGTGAATAACCTCATTTTAAAGAATGAGGGGATCAAACAATAAATTGTAGAAAGAATTAATTATTTAACCCTAGATAAGGACAATAATGAAACAACATACCAAAACATATGGGATTCATTCAAGGCAGCTGTCAGGGGATACATTATATCTTTAAATGCTTCTATGATTAAATTAGAGAAAGAAGAACTCAGTGAACTAAATATACAACTATAAAATTATAGAAAGAACAAATTAAAATAACCCAGTTAAATACCAAATTAGGAATTCTACAAATTAAAAGAGAATTTATTAAAATTGAAAGCAAGAAAAGTATTCAACTAATTAATAAAACCAAGTGTTGGTTTTATGACAAAACCAATAAAATTGATAAAACTCTGGTGAATTTGATTAAAAAAAGGAAAGAAAAACCAAAATGCTAGTTTCATAAATGAAAAAGGTGAACTCACAACCAGTGAGGTGGAAATTAATACCTTAGAATCATTATGTCAATTTCTATGGCAATAAATTTGCCCATGAAAGTGAAATGGACAAATATTTTAAAATAGATGTTGCCGGAGTTTAGTGCAGAGGAAATTAAATACTTAAACAATCTTATCTCAGGAAAAAGAAATTCAATAAGCCATTATTGAACTAAGAAAAAATCTCCAGGCCTGATGAATTCAAAAGTGACTTCTATCAAACATTTAAGGAACAATTGGTTCCAATTCTATATAAACTCTTTTGAAAAATAGGTGAAGAGAGAACTCTGCTTAACTCTATCTATGATGCCAGTGTGATGCTGATCCCTGAACCAGGAAGAGTTAAAACAGAGAAAGAAAATTGTAGACCTTTCTCCCTGATGAATACAGATGCAAAAATCTTAAATAAAATCTTAGCAAAATGATTACAGCAAGGACAGGATAATACACTATAGGATAATACACTATAACCAAGTAGGATTTTCCCCAGGAATGCAGCATTGGTTCAATATTAGGAAAATTGTTGTATAATTAATTATATTAATAACAATCCAATCAGAAATCATATGATTATATCAATAGATGCTGAAAAATCTTTTGACAAAATTCAGCACCCATTCCTACTAAAAACATTTTTCCATCAGTTAGACGAGTATAGGAATAAATGGATGGCTCCTTAGAATAATAAGCAGAATCTGAAACCATCAACAAGCATTATATGCAACAGGGATGATCTAGAGACATCCCCAATAAGATCAGGGGTGAAACAAGTATGGCCATTATCACCACTACTATTAAATATTTATTAGAAATCTTAGCTTCAGTAGTAAGAGAACACAAAGAAATTGAAGGAATTAGAATTGAGAAGGAAGAGACAAAATTCTCACTCTTTGCAGATGACATGATGACATACCTGGAGAAAATTAATGAGTCTGAAAAAGTTGTAAGCAAACTCATATGGAGAAATAAAAAGTCAAGCATTTCTATGAAATCAAAGAATAAAAGTGGAAAAGAAAGTGACTTAGCCTTACCTGATCTAAAATTATATTATAAAATTTCAATCATCAAAATTGTCCCCTATTGGCTAAGAAATAGAGTGGTGAACCAGTGGAATAGACTAAGTGCAATAGCAGTAAATGATTGTAGTAATCTGCTGTTTGATAAACCCAAAGAGTCCAGCTATTGCAATAAAAACTATTTTCCATAAAAAAACTATTGGGAAAATTGGAAGTTAGTATGGAAGAAACTTAGATTAGATCAATACCTCATACCCTATATCAAGGTAAGATCCAAATGGATGCAGGATTTAGACATAAAAAAATTATTAAAAAATGGATCAATGTGTAGTTTACCTCTCAGATATATGGAAAGAGAAGCAGTTTATGACCAACAAAGAGATGGAGAACATCAGTCAAAACAAACTAGATTATTTTAATTGCATTAAATTAAAATGCTTTTACACAGACAAAACCACTGTAACCAAGATCAAAAGAACTGTAATAAATTGGAAAATAATTTTTACAACTAGTATTTCTGACAAAGGACCCATTTCTAAAATATACTGAGAACTGGGTCAAATTTTCAAAAGAAGTAAGCCATTTACCAACTGACAAATGATCAAAGGATATGCAGAGGTAATTTACAGATAAGGAAACCAAAGTGATATATAATCATATGAAAAAATTGCTCTAAATCATTGCTTATTACAGTAATGCAAATTAAAGCATCTCTGAGGTACCACCTCATACCTCTCAGACTGGCCAATATGACCAAAAAAGACAATGATCAATGTTCGAAGGGATGTGGGAAATCTGGGACACTAATACATTATTGGTGGAGCTGTGATCTCTTCCAACCTTTCTGGAGAGCAATTTGGAATTATGTCCAAAGGGCAAGAAAAATGTACATACCTTTGATCCAGCAATACCACTAATGGGTCTATTGTCTGAAGAGTCTATGAAAATGGGTAAAAACATCACTTGTACAAAAATATTCATAGCAGCCCTATATGCGGTGGCAAAGAATTGGAATTTAAATAAATGTCCTTCAATTGGGGAATGGCTTTTCAAACTGTGGTGGATAGATAGATAGATAGATAGATAGATAGATAGACAGATAGATAGATCTCTTTATATATATATATATATATATGTGTGTGTGTATATATATATATATATATATATATATATATCACATAGAAGATTATTGTTCTATCAGAAACCAAGGAGGGATGGGAATTCAGGGAAAGGAAACCTGGAAGGATCTGAATGAACTGATGCTGAGCAAGATGAGCAGAAGCAGGAAAACACTGTACACCCTAACAGCAACATTGGTTGAATGATCAACTTTGATGGACTTGCTCATTCCATCAGTGCAACAACCAGGGACAATTTTAGGGTATCTGCACTGGAGAATAGCATCTGTATCTGGAGAAGGAATTGTGGAGTTTGAACAAAGACCAGAGACTATTACCTTTAATTAAAAAAAAATCTGTTATATTATTTTACTATCTCTTATACTTTGTTTTTGTTCCTTCAGTATATGATTTCTCTCTCATCACATTCAACTGAGATCAGTGTATAGCATGGAAACAATGTAAAGACTAATAGACTCAGGGCTATGGAGGAAGGGATGCAAGTTTGGGGAAAAATTGTAAAAACTAAATAAAATCTTGTAAAAAACAAAAATTAAAAAATGAATTTAAAATATTTTTTCTCTATTCTCTCCACTTCATATTGTGATTCATATTGTAGAATTGCTTTCAGCAATTACCTCCCTTGGTATTATTTTTTTTTTCCTTAACTTATCCCCTATCCCTACTTGTTTCCTATTAAATCTGATATTTTATATCAAATGGTTTGTGTGTTTTCAGTCTTTCAGTTTCTATTTATGCTAGGAGTGAGATTCATCTGAAATCAGTTTTCCCTCCTACCCTATTTATGAAAATGAAAAACCATTTGTCTAGTTCCACTGGTTCATTTCTCTATCTCTTAGCCTTTACTAGGCACTGCTGATGACTTCTGCTTTTTAATATATAGATTTAGATTAAGACAACTAGGCCATCCTCCAGCTTTTCTTGCTCTTACAAACATCCTCCAGATGTGATGCCACTCAAAATGCTAGAGCTTTTCTTTCAATCTCTTCATGTTTCCTTGACATCATATTGCATAGTGTCCAGTATGGTACTTAGGTTATCTATCTATAACATTTTTTTTCCCTATACAGTGGATCTAATTTTCCTTTTCCCATCTTAAATATTTTTTTAAAATAGCATTTATAGTACATCTCATATATAATTCATTTTAAACATTCTGATAATGGTTTTAAAATGAGGCAGGTAAATATTTAATTTGGGGACAAAATTCCTATGAAAATTCTTCAAAAGCAAAAGTGGAAGTTGGATGGATTCATTGGGATTTTTTTTATTGAAATTCACAGGGAATCTAGCCTCTTGTTTTTCTTTAACAGCTTAGAAAAAATAAACTTTGCATTTTCTAATGAAGATAATTCAAGAAACTAAAGTGTTGTTCTCTTAGTTCACCAGCAACTCATTCTATCCTGTTTTCCCACACAACTCAATCCCAAAGTGTCATCATTTCTAAATTCCTGGACTGTCATTGGTCATTTCCTCAATAACCCCTATTCTTGTCTCATTGGTACTGTCTGTAGTGCAAAATTTGCTATTTGATGATCGGCTCATAAAGATATGTTTATTCTCCTGAACAGCATCAACCCACTACAGTCTGGAATGAGAATAAGGCATTGGTAAATAACTACGGCAGTGGTAAATAACTAAGCTTCTTGAAAATACCCAGAATTTCGTTTTTATATTCTTTTGACTTCCAAGTTTTGTCTAGAAAAACATCATACAAATAATCACTTTGCCTGGCAATTCCTTCCAGCTATAGGGTTGAAAAGATTGGATTGGAGGCACAACAATCTGTGAATACATTCATTTTCACTGTTGCTCAAGCAATTACCATGTGATTTACAGAGATCACTATAGGCCTTTAGTAAATAAAGCTCTAAGAAGGGCTTGCATAGCAATTGGTCATGGTTAAAATGCAGTGTCAAAAGCAGCAGGAGGAGTATCATGAAATACTGCAATTGTGTCACTCCTTGGGCTAAGGGGAAAATAAGAAAATTATTCTACTTCATTCAAATTATTGGTTGTTCACTTATTTAGTACCTCATACATTTTCATTGTTTTATTTTTAATATTAGAATATTGGCAGAGTCAAAATGGTAAAATACCAGAAAAAAGTATAACGTGGCTCTCTCACCAAACTTAATATTTTACAAAATATTTATTTTTTCGAATTACATGTAAAGATAGTTTTCCCCTTTCATTATTTTGTGAGGTTTTGAGATTCACATTTTTCTCCCCCCTTCTCTCTCCCCTCCCCCTGAGAGAAAGCAATCTAATCTTTGTTAAATGTAAATGTTAAATGTAAAAACATATTATTCATGTTGTGAAAGAACAATTGAAATGGGGGTAAATTAGAGAGAAAAAATACATAAGACAACTTTTAAAATTGAAGATAAAAGATTTGGTCTTATATTCAAACTCCACAGTTCCTTCACTGGATATGGATGATATTTTTCATTACAAGTCTTTTAAAATTGCATTTGATTATTGTACAGCTGAAGTGAACAAGTCCATCATGATTAATCATCCTCAAATGTTATTCTTAATGTGTTCTTCTGGTTCTTCTCATTTCACTCCACTCATTTTACTCCACATCAATTCATGCAAGTCTTTTCAGTCTTTTCTGTATCTCATCCTTTATGATTTCTTGTAGAAAAATAGTTCCATCACATTCATATAACACAATTTGTTCACTTATTTCCCAATTGATGCATATCCCCTAAATTTACAATTTTGTCAGTACAAAAATATTTTTGTATGTATGGATTTTTTATACTTTTTTGTGATCTCTTTGGGATACAGTCCAAGGAATGTATTTCCTGGATCAATTTTAGAATTGCCATTTTTATCATGTTAGCTCAGCCTACCCATGAGCAATTGAAATTTGCCCAATTTATTTAGATCTAGTTTTATTTATGTGAAAAATGTTTTATAGTTACTTTCCTATAGTTTCTGAGTTGGCAGGTAGACTCCGAAGAATTAGATATTGTTTAGTTACTCTTTATGGAATTTCTCTTTCTATCTCTTGTTATTATGTCTCCTTGGTAATTTAAAGAAATCTTAATTTTTGTGGGTTTATTTTATATCCTGCAACATTGCTACTGTGTCAAGCAACTTAGAGACCGTGGCTCCCAACAAGATTCTTCAGTTTATCAAACAACAGATTACTACTATAATCATTTCCTGCTATCTCTTTTGATGACTGGTGCTTTATAAAATAATTTTAGATCTGGTAGGGCCAAGTCCCTATTCCATTTAATGTTTTTTGTGATGGTTTTGGAAAAAATACTGCTTATGGTTTAAAAGAACTCTCTATTCCTATACTCTAATGTTTTTCATAGCACAGCACCCCTTCACTCAAATGTACTTGCTGTGGCATCACTTCCTCAGATGTCATGATCTTTTCAGATTTTTTTTTCAGTATCATCTAATTTCTGTTTTGCTTGTCATAGATAGGATAAATTATGCTGATAGTTTTGCTAATATTCAACCAACCTTGCAGTACAGGCTAAAAGTCCTACTTGATGGATTTGTTTGGCTAATATTTGATTGACTTTTTTTTATCAATATTCAATAGGACAAATTCTTCTATCATTTTTTCTCTGTTTTTGACTCTTCCTAGTGTAATATACTGGTGTCAGAGAAGAAATTTGGAAACATGCCATCTTCACCTTACATTTCAAATAGTTTATATAGAGTTAGAATTAATTGTTCTTGAATATTTGATTGATTTTTTTTGTGAATTCATCTGACCCTGGTGAATTTTTGTTAGGGAATTCATTGATGGTTTGTTCAGTTTCTTTTTCTGAGATTGAGTTATTTAAGTATTTAATTTCCTCTACTTTTAACATAGGCAACTTATTTTTTTATAAATATCAATTTCATTCACATTCTTAAATTTATTTTATCCATTAGGGCAAAACAACTCTGAGTTATTAATTTAATTTCCTCCTCATTGGTGTTGAGTTTGCCTTTTTATCTTTGGAACTTGTAATTTGTTTTTTTTTTAATTAACAATGGTTTATCTATTGTTTTTTATAAAATTAAATCTTAGTTTTATTTGTTATTTCAATAGGGTCCTTACTTTCAATTTTATTAATTTCTCCTTTAATATTCAGAATTTCTAATTTGTTATTTGAATGGTGAGTTTTGATTTGTTCTTTCTCTAGTCGTTTTAGTTGATCTCTTTATTATATTCATGTAAGTATTTAGAGATATAAAAATTCCCTAGCAAATTCATTGCCTGTATTCCCAGGTTTTGATTTGTTTCTCCTTATTGTGATTGTCTTTGCTTAAATTATTACTTCTTTCTATTTGATGTTTGACCCTCTCCATCTTTAAAAATAAGGTTTTTTAGTTTCCATTCAATTTTAGATCAGTCTTTACATAGTCCTTTATTGCATATTTTTTTAATCAGGGTCTGAAAAGGATGAATTTAAGATTTCTGCCTTTCTGCATTTGATTATGAAGTTTTTATGCCCTAATACATGGTCAATATTTGTGCCAAGGTTGCTGGGGTCAAGTCAGAAGCATAATGTTTGCAGATAATCATAATATCCAAGGAATCACAGGGATTTGACACTGGACATTAGATCAAGAAGCAATAAGGGTTGGAAGAGGTTCCAGGAGATACTTGAATTAGAGTGGGGTATAGGAATAGGTGCCCATTGGCAGCTTTATTACCCCCTATCAGGTGAGTGACTAGCACATAGGGATGGAGGGGAGAAGTGATAACATCTCCTAACAATTTCTTAAACTAAGAACAACTTGGAAACCGAGTAGTCACTTTTGTGGCTCAGATCCTGAGAGAAGAGCAGAATCTCAATTTTATCTTCTAGCCCAGAGCAGAAGCTTACTGTGGAAAAAAAATCAGAGAAGTCGTATACCAAAGGTGAGTCTACGATAAAGTCATTCTGAACTTCCATATCCTCCTGGTATTCTAGTAATGACCAAGTCCAGTATTAGTCTACTGAAACTTTCAAGCAGGGAAAAACTGACAGATCCAACTGAATAAGGGACTCCCAAAATTCAGAGTGGGATGGCATTGCATCATTTTGAGAGTACTAAAAGCTGTCATAATCCCAGAATGAGCAGTAAAAACAATCAACAAGTAAAATAGAATTTAGGTCAGACATTTTCCTGAGAAATGTGCAGATCACAGCAATAACATAAAGCCCAAAAGGTAGAAGCCAGACAGAAGAAAGAACAAAAAGAGAATATCAATGTAAAGATGTGTTATGGTAGCAGAAATGTTGAAGGCATAAATATAGAAGAGAATAATTCAAAAAAATCTAAAAGAAAACTCAAATGAAACACAGGACCAATAGGAATTTCTGAAAGAACTAGAGCCAAAACAACAAAAGCTTATATTAGTAGTAATAGTAGTAGTAGTAAGAAGAATAGTAATGATAATAGTAATAATGATAATAATAAATGAAAATAGTAGAATAGTAACTTGAATGACAACTAGGAGAAATATATGGAAAGAGAATTTACTTAAAAGAAGAGTAGATATATATGTACACTATATATATATATATGCATAAATGTAACCTTCCAGGGGATGAAAGGAAGGAGGGAAAAAAAAGTAAAAAAGGCACAGCAGAGAACAAAAGAAGAAAGTACAAGAAAAACAAAGAAAAGTCGGAGAATTTTGAATGCAATCAGTAGAATTTATTTTATGTATTTTCTTAAAATAGAAACATATTGCTTCATATAATCCTTGTTTATATTCTGCTCTGTCTGATACATTTTTACATTAAAAGGAACTTAAGTTTAAAATAATTTTTAAAAATGGATATAAAATCATACCTAATAAGGAAACTTTCTGAAAATTAGAACTGATAAAAAATTAATGTCCCCAAGGAAGGATAAAATATATAACATAAGGAAAAACCCATGACATAAAATAAAAACATATTTCTCACAAACTATGTAAAAGTTAGAAACTGAAGAAAATTGAAATATTCCACAGCAAAAACAACCAATCAGCAAAACAGATCAAGTAGAAATAATTTTACTATCATAGCAATATCTGGCAAAAATATGTCAAGGACAAAAAAATGAGTATAGGTATCATATTTCAAGAAATCATAAAGGAACACTACCTAGAACCCTTACAACTAGAGAGCAAAGTAGAAACTGAAAGAATTGATTGGCACACTCTTTAAAAAGACCCTAAAGCAAAAACTCTCAGGATTCAAAACTAAAACCTAGAACTCTGAGGTCAAAGAAAAATAATTCAAGTTGTCAGAAAGCAAACAAGCGAACAAACAAAAAATCGAAGAATTCAAGTGCCAAGAAATCAGAATTAGGGTTCCACAACTCTTTCTCAACTACCAGTCTATATAATTGATGGCTCTAGAATGTGAATGCAAAAATTAAAGCTAAAAATAAGAATAAATAACCCAGAAAAGCAAAAAAAATCAAAACAAAATTAATTAACTCACAAAACCAAGTTTCATTGAAAAAATTAAAAAGGAAATAAATGAAGTCTAAGGATTCCCAGCAAAAAGACTAGGACTGACTTGAAAAATTAGGCATATCAGGAAGATGAGGCAAAATTAACAAGAAAACACAAGTGTTCAATCACGTGGGACTAAACTTATAGGTACAGATGATACATAGTGTCCTTCAGTGCTCTCTCATTATCAAGCATCTTAGAAAATTCTAATTTGGCAGCATGTCTGGGAATGATTCAATTACATTTTGTTCAGCTTAAAATCAGAATGAATAGGATAGGGAAAAATATACTGAGATAAGCAAAGAAGGGGAAGGAAGAAAGAAAGAGGAAGTAGCACTCATGAATGAGGTGTTCAAGGAAAAAATATACACATGCAAAGTAGAAAATAGAGGAAAAGAGGTAGCAATACTTGAATTAGGAAAGAATATGAGGAAAGAATACACAAACAGGTACAGAAATATACCTTATACCAAAGGAAAACAGGAAATAAAAGCTGTTTTAAAAAATTAAATCTTTTATTTATTTATTTTTCTAACTATTCACAATAGAATTTTTAACAATTATTTTTGCAGGGTTTTGAGTTCTACAATTTTTCTCCCTCCCTCCTTTCCCTCCCTCTTCCCCTACAGAAAGCAATCTAATGTAAGCTCTATATTTATAACCATGCTAAACAAAGATCAATATTAAACAAATTGCAAGAAAGAATCAAATCTAAATGGATGAAAGAATTAGAAAAAAAGAGATTGTCTTCTTCATTCCTTATGGCATAAGAAGATAAGTTTGGCCTTCATTTAGATTCCACAATTCCTTCTCTGTGTATGGATAATTTTTTCCATTATAAGTATTTTTAAAAATTGCCTTGATTATTGTACTGTTGAAATGAACAAGTCCATCATGGTAGATCCTCAATCCATGTTATTGTTGATGTGTAGAATGTTCTTCTGGTTCTGCTCATTTCACTCAATATCAATTCATGCAAGTCTTATCAGGCTTTTCTGAAATCCCATCTCTCATAATTTCTTACAGAAGAATAATGTTCCATCACATACATAAAACATAATTTATTTAGCCATTCCTCAATTGATTGGCATCCTCTCAATTTCCAATTCTTTGGCACTATAAGAAGAGCTGCTAAGAATAATCAGGAGGAAAAGGATTTAAGAGAAAGGGATTTGGAGATAAAAAGGAGATACATGTAAGGGTAAAATTAGTGAGAAGAACAAAATTAAAGATTAGGAAAAAGAAACATGAAATAAAGGTAAAAGGAAACAGGATGGAGAGAAAAAACACAACAAATAATCAAAGTAAATGTGAATGGGATAAATTTGATAAATTTGAAAAGAATAATAGAATAGACAAAATACAATACAACAATACATTGCTTATAAGAACAAATCTGAAGTAAGAAAGTAAATACTGTATTACAAATAAGATTCTAGACTGTAAAAATATTATGTTTCAACTGAAAGAAAAAAATGACAATGTTATAATGATCTCAGAACAAAGTATTAGTCAAAATACATTGAATTAAAGGACATACTGTTATAAAACACTCTTTACATAAGTAGACCTAAATAACGGGAGAAACATTAATGGATAGGTTGATCCAATATAATAAAATGAACATTCCCTATATTAATTTCCTCATTCATTTTCTACTTCATAGGGTTTGGAAAAAATAGCAAAATTAATTTTTAGAAATAAATGGTCAAGAATATAAAGGCAATTAATTAAACTTCAAAAGAAGAAGGGGGCTTAGCTGTAATAAATCTCAAACTACATTACAATGACAAAATCATCAAGCCAATTTGCTACTGCATAAAATTAGAGAGATTTATAAGTAGTGGAAAAAATTAGGAATGTGATATATAGAAACTATAAATATAGCACCTTTATAAACTCATAGATCTCAGCTTTTGGTGTAAGAACTTATTTTTGACAAAATTTTTGAGAAAAAACAGATACATTTAAGAAAACTAGAACATATATAAAGACATATATATATGTATATTTTAAACATAGAAAGTGACATTATAAATGAATTAACAGAATGTGGAAGAAATACCCTTTAATATCTCTGGATAGGGCATGAGTTTATGACTAAAAAAGACATGATGTAGACCATAGAAGATAAAAAGGAGACTTTTAATGAAGCAAAATTGAAAAGAAAGTTTTGCACACACAAAACCAATACAAATAAAATTAGAAGAGGAGCTATTAAAAAAAATAAATGTGTCAGGT
Source organism: Macrotis lagotis (assembly GCF_037893015.1). Taxonomy (NCBI): domain Eukaryota; kingdom Metazoa; phylum Chordata; class Mammalia; order Peramelemorphia; family Peramelidae; genus Macrotis; species Macrotis lagotis. Next base: position 154,677,067 of record NC_133665.1, on the reverse strand, counting down.
TACTTCAATAAAATTATAGGTAAATGAATCAAATATATAAGGAAACGAGTCATTCCCATATAGTTAAGCAGTCAGAGCTATGAATAGGAAGTTTTTAGAAGAAGAAATAAAAGATCATATAAAATACACTAAATCACTAACAAATACATATCAAAACAATTCTGACATAAAACTCCATACCCTTCAACTCCTCAAATTTCACAAAATAAAAATGAAAAACACAAAATGAGAAAGTGACAACTGCTGAAGATCCTAAGGAAAAAAAGAAACAACAATGCATAGAGCTATGAACTAGCCCAGTCAATCAAGAAGTAAATTTAGAATTACATATAAAATATTATTAAATTGTACCTATCATTTGATTCTGCAATTAGTATAACTAGGAATATATCCCCAAAAACTCACAGAAAAAGGAAAAGTACCTAATATACTTATTTGAGCTAGCTCTTTTCTATCAAAGAATCAGAAAACTAAGGAACTCCCATTAATTGAAAGACTGAATAATTATTGATTTTGTAATATGATAGAATACTATTATGCCATAAGGAATGAAGAAGATATTTTCAGAAAAACTTAGTAAGATTTATATGGACTGAGAAAAATGAAATAAGCAGAGAAATGTTATAGTGAAAATATGGTAAAGACAAACAATTTTGAAAAAAGTTGGAAATTCTATTCATCACAATGACAAATTCTAATTCCAAAAGCTTCATGAAGGAATATGTTATCTACCAAAGACTAGTGAGGTGTCTCAGTGGATAGAGCGCTGGGCCTGAAGTGAGGAAGATCAAAGTTCAAATTAGTAGCTGTGTGACCCTGGGCAAGCCATTTAGCATCTAGTTTTCTCTTTATCTTAATCTATAAAATTAGACAAATAATAGTCCTAGCTCCCAGGATTTTTGTGGTTATCAAATGAAATAACAATTGCAAAATGCTTAGCATAATGTTTAGTATATAGTATAAACTATATTAGTGTTAGTTATCATTATTTGTAAGAGAGAGGGACAGGAGGGCTTATATGGGAATTTATTTTGCAATTTTTTCTTGTTTAATGACTAGGGAGAAGCAGGGAAAGGGAGGAATTTAAAAGCTGAAAATAATAGTCATTATTTTTATTATAATAACTGCATATATACAAATGTTCATAATACATCTGCATATATGTCCCTAAAAACCTTATGTTTTTAAGTTCTGAAAGCTTGAATTTTTAAAGCTGGAACCTCACTGAGACCTTTCTTTTTGACATTCTGTATGTTTATTTTTCATTACTTACATTTTCTGCTTCTCAGACTTTATTATTTTATCCCACTCTGGTAATCAAAAGGTAAAATTACTGAATATTTTTATTTGTATTTCTCTTATTATATTCATTTGAAGCAATCTTTCATAAGGTTGTTAAGAGGTTTTCAGGATGGGAGACAAGAAATCATCTTTCTGCATTCAAATTTGACTTCAGACACTTTCTAGTTTTGTGACCCTAGACAGGTCACTCATGCCAGGTCACTCATGGGAGTTTTCTAAAGTAAGTTGGACAAGGAAATGACAAACCAGTCCAGCATCTCTTCCAAGAAAACCCCCAGTGTGGGACAAGATCAAAATTACTGTACAACGGTAACAGAGGTGACCATGTCTTAGGAAAGGAAAAAGCCCTTGGAAGAAAAAAAGGATCATAGAAGTGTATACTCAAATCAGTGATACTTGAATCACTGAAATATTAGTTTTAAACCATAAGGAATCATAACTGAGTTCATCCATCTTTTCCTCAGAAGCACTAAGGCAAATGAAATGAAGAATTAAAGTGCTTATTGGAATAATTTCTGTTGGGAATGACAAGGGGAGAACAATCATTTTCAGGTTCTTTTCTCTCTTAAATTGTCCTAAACAATTGTCTATGTTTATCATTTTGTCCTAATGGTGGCAGTATCCATTTTCTGTCTTTATTTTCAAATAATGTGTTAGAAACAAAAGCAAACTTTGACCGAATGCAATATTCCCTTAAGCTTAAGAAATTTCATTTTGAGCTTTCTTTATTTTGATAAAGGAATATTAATAATAAGCAGTTAATGTTTTCAGAAGCAGATGATAAGCAGATTTCTCTCAGTTGGATTTCTTTGAAATTATCTCAAAGTTGGGCAAACCATTTCTTTTTCAACTGTTTATTGTATCCAGAAGACAGTATTGTTATAGCTTCCCTGAATCTTTTAGTTAGTAAAGCCCTCTTGTCTTAATCCCAGAGTTTTCTCCCTTTTCTATGTTCTCAAGTGACAGAAATTGGAGCTTTATTGCTGAGAGAGTGTAGCACCATGGGATTTGCTCATTCATTCTTCTTAATTGAAATATATTAATATGCATACATATACATGAAATGTTTTCATGCATTTACATATAGAAACATATTTAGAAAGTACTTAGGTCTAAAACATCGTGTCAGGCATTGGATAAAAGAACATAATTAAAAATATAGTCCTCAAGGAACTTACATTGTATAGGTAGACTACAATAATTAAATGTCTGTGTGTGTGTGTGTGTGTGTATTTGTGTGTATGTGTGTGAAAAGAATGAATATAAATGCCTCTGATGAAAATCCTAAATTCCCCAATAATCTGTTAAGGTTACAATATGTGACTTTTGTTTGAATTTATTTGAACTGGCATCTTACTAAACAATCACAAGAAATTCCCCTACTTAATTTCCAGTGAATGGATCCACCTGTAGCTTTTTTGTGCTGAAATTGAAAAAGATAATCTCTTGGGTTTTTTTTTATCTTTTTTTGCATTAACATTTTTTGCAATTACATTCAAAGTTGATTTTTACCTTTCATATTTTTTGAAACTTTTGAGCTTCACATTTTTCAACTGTTCTCATCTCATCTCTCTTCTCCATCCCTATATCAGTATATAAATCTGACCTAGGTTGAACATGTATAATCATATTTAACATATTTTCATATTAGTCATGTTATGAAAGATGAATCCGACTAAAGGAGTAAACTAAAGCAAGTTTAAAAAATAAGCATAGTTCTAAAATATATAGAGACTTGCATCAAATTTATAAGATCACAAGTTGTCCCTTAATTGATAAATGGTCAAAGGATATGAACAGCTTTCCAATGAAGAAATTAAAGCTATATATAATCATATGGAAATTTGCTTCAAATCATTATTGACTGCATAAATGCAAATTTAAAGAACTCTGAGGTATCACTTCACACCTATTAGATTAGCCCAGATGAGAAAAAGGGAAGACAATCAATATTGGATTGGAGAGGTTGTGGGAGGATTGGGACATTGATGCATTGCTGGTGGAGTTATGAATGGATACAACCATTGTGGAGAGCACTCTGGAACTATGCTCAAAGAGCAATAAAATTCTTCATACCCTTTGACCCAGCAATTCCAATTCTATGCCAGAAGAAATATTCAAAAATGGTAAAAATCTCACATGTTTCAAAATAGTTATAACAGCATTTTTTTTTGTAGTGGCAAAGAATTGGAAATTATGGGATTGCCCATCAAATGGGGAATGACTAAAAAGTTATGGAAAATGAATACTATGGAATGTTATTGTTCTATAAGAAACCCTAAATCATCTGACTCTAGAGAAACATGGAATGACTTATAGGATATGATGGTGAGTGAAGGGAGCAGAACCAAGAGAACATCAACAACATTGTGAGATGATCAACCTTGAAGGACCTGACTCCTCTCAACAGTCCAGAGAGCTAGGAAAACTGTATCTGACTGGCTATGGACTATATCATCCCCAACCAGAGGAAGAAAAACAAAACAAAACAAAACACCTTCTGAAAAAAACCCTTCTGAATCTGATGATCACTTTATAAAAATTATCTCTTATGTATCTCTTTTCCTTCAATCCTAATTCCTCACGCCCCAAATTACAAATTTGCAAACATGTTTAACAAAGTATGTACAATGCTAATGGGAAGGGAGGGTGGAGGAAAATTTTGTAATTTGCTAATAAGCATGTAACACATGGATGAAAATAAATAAATAACATTTAAAAAAGAAAAAATATTGGAGGAAATAAAGTAAACAAACCATTAAAACCAAAGCAAACATAGAACATACTATGCTTTGGTCTGTATTCATACTTTTTTTTTTCTGCCTGTCTGGATATGGATAACAGTTTCCATTTCAAGGCTTTTACAATTGTCCTTGATCCACTGGGCTGCTAAGAGGAACTGAGTCTGTCTCTTCTTTAAAGACTTAAAAAACAATGTCTCCCTTTGTCTGGGTAAAAGAAAGCTAAATTTTCCTGTTCATCCTAATTCATTTCTAGTTTAAAACATAGCAGAATTGAGTCGTTAACAAGGTATGTGGAGAAATCCTATGCACATAAATAGTACCATTCCTCTTCCCTTAGTTCTGATTACTCTTTCTGAAGAAATTAAAGATGCCATGTATGGAAAGAAAAGGAGCCTTGGGTGTGAAGCTCTTAGACTCAGATTTTCCTAGTACCTTTTGCCTTTCTCTTTTCAAATTTTTGATTAGATAAAAGATTTGTAAGATATATAGGAAATATTTGCTAAATGTTTGATGATAGGTTGTTTGGGACATCTACAAAACTCATAAGTGGGGCAGAGCCAAGATGGTGACAAGAGAGCAATGTCTCTTAGGAGCTCTCTCATAAAACTTGGAAACTAAGGACTCTAACTAAACTTTCGACAAACAGAACCCACAGCGGGACCCAATGAGGCAGCTCACCTACTCAAGGTAACCTGGAAAAGAGCAGAGAGGTTCTGCTTCCTGGGATCGGAGGGGCGGCCACCAGAGGGGTGGCCCGCCAGAGCAAAAGAACTTCAGCCTTCAGGAGGCAGCCCCAGGGCGCTGGGAGCCACAGCTCACAGCAGTGGGGGAGTCTCCTGAGCTGCACCCCGAGGAGCACCGGGCACAAAGTGGGGGAACTCTGCCAGAGCGAGCACATAGAGCCCAGCCCTCGGGGCACACAGCAAGCAGCCTGGTCTTTCAGCAGCCCAGATCCAGGAACAGAAGCAGGAAGCAGGTAAGCAGGAGCCCCCAGGGCACGAGCCCATTGAACCTAGGGAGGGGAGTGAAGAGAGACTATGAGCTCAGTCCTCTGTCCCTGGAACAGGACTCTGGGGCTCTGGCCACATTCAGAATCCTGATCGCAGTCCAGGTCCCCCCATGGAAGAGCAGGCCCCCCCCCCCACCTGAGCCCCATGGCAGAGGGGGGCGCATATGGTCATTCACAGATCAGGAGGGAGGACAGAGCGTCACACACTGAGACCCTTGTGGGAGTGTCCCAAAAGCTCAGGAAGCACCCCCAAATCAGGCCTAGGCTGGGAAAATGAGCAAGCAGAGAAACAAGAGGAAGACCATTGAGAAATATTTGGATATGAGCCCAAGAAGCATCAAAATACTCAATCTGAAGATGAGGAAGCACAAGCTCCTGCATCTAAAGACTCCAAGAAAAACAGAAATTGGGCTCAGGCTATGACAGACCTCAAAAAAGACTGAAAATCAAATGAGGGAGTTAGAAGAAAAACCTGGGAAAAGAAAGGAGAGGGATGCAGGAAAAACATAAAAATGAAGTGAGCAGCTCAGTCAAGGAAATTCAAAAAAATTGCTAAAGAAAATAGCATGCTAAAAACCAGCTTAGGTCAAATGGATAAAACAGTTCAAAAAGTTATTGAGGAGAAGAATGCTTTAAAAAGCAAAAATGGGCGAGATGGAAAAAAGAGATAAGAAAACTCTCTGAGGAGAACAAATACTTCAGACAAAGAATGGAAGTCAGGGAGATTGATGAATTTACAAGAAACCCGGATTCATTACTTCAAAATCAAAAAAATGAAAAATTAGAAGAAAATGTGAAACATCTCATTGAAAAAACAACTGATATGGAAAACAGACTTAGGAAAGATAATTTAAAAATTATTGGAATACCTGAAAGTCATGATCAGGAAAAGTGTCTTGACATCATTTTCAAAGAATTACTACAGGAAAATTGCCCTGATATTCTAGAAGCAGAAGGCAAAATAGAAATGGAGAGAATCCACTGATTCCCCCAAGAAAGAGATCCCAAAAAACCAACGCCTAGGAATATTATAGCCAAGTTCCAGAACTCCCAAGTCAAAGAGAAAATATTACAAGCAGCCAGAAGGACACAGTTCAAATATAATGGAGCTACAGTCAGGATCACACAGGACTTAGCAGCAACTACATTGGAAGCTCATAGGGCTTGGAATACAATATACCAGAAGGCAAAAGAGCTTAGAATGCAGCCAAGAATGAAATACCCAGAAAGGCTGAATGTCCTCTTCCAGGGAAAAAGATGGACTTTTAATGAACCAGGGGAATTTCAAATGTTCCTGTTGGAATGGCCAGAGCTGTACAGATGGTTTGATCTTCAGATACAGGACTCAGGTGAAGCATAGAGAGTGGAGGAGAGGGAGAAAATATAAGGGACTTAATGATGAAGAACTGCATGTATTCCTGCATAGAAAAATGACACTGACAATAGTCATGAACCTTCTCAGTTAATAGAGCAGGTAGAGGGAGCTTTTATAGTTGAAGCACAGGAGAAAGCTGAATTTGAAGATAAAATATGGTGTCAAAATGGAGTCAATAAAGAAAGGGAAATGTGGTGGGAGAAAGAAAAAGGAGAGGGGGAATAGGTCAAGATATCACATATAATAAGTTTTTTCTTTATTACAATGAGCTATTGCAATATATGGAAGGGGGGAGGTAAGGGGGAATGAGGGAAACTTTCCTCTCATCAGAGGTGGCTAGGAGAGGAAACAGCATATATACTCAATGGGGTATAGACAACTGGAGTAAGAAGGAGAGAAGGAGGACAGGGGGAAGGAGTGGGGATGCAAATGAAGGAGGAGAGGATGGAAGCTGGGGGGAGAGTCATCAGATATAACACATTTTCCTTTTTACTTCTAGCAAGGGATTGGATGGCCTGTCCGGGACCATAGGGCCAGGTGGATGCTGGGCCTAAGGGGTGGTATGGTGGCTCAGGGCCTCTTGGCCCCAGAGCTGGGGATCTGTCTGCTGCGCCACTCAGCTACCCTATAGCAGAGTTAGAGTGAAAGGAGAGAGAAAATATAGCATATGGTAGTGGAGAAATAAAAAGGAGGGAGTTACGATCAGCAATGGCAATGGTGGAAAAATATGGAAGTAACTTTTGTGATGGACTTATCATAAAGAATGTGATCCACCCGCGACAGAATTGTTAGTGTTGGAACAAAGACTGAAGCACATTTATTATTATTATTATTATTATTATTATTATTATTATTTGTGGGGTGCAGGGCAAATGGGGCTGGGTGGCCTCCCTGGAGCCACATAGCAGGTTGATCGTTGGGTGTCTGAGGCCGGAATCAGACCCGGGTGCTCCTGGCTCAAGGGTCAATGCTCTGTCTGCCACCCAGCCACTCCTACTATTATTACTATTTTATTTTATTTTGGGTCTTTTTGTTTGTTTCTTGCAGGGCATTGGGGTTGGGGTGGCTAGCATGACACACAGCTGGTTGATTGTTGGGTGTATGGGGCCAGATATTGGCTCGGTGCTCCTGGCTCCAGGGCTGGGGCTCCGTCCATTGAGCCACCTGGCCATAACTACAATTATTACTATAATTTTTTTTTATTTTAATTTTTTCTCTCCCCTTTATTTTATTGCTCAAGCGACTCTATATTTTGTGGGGGGAAGGGGGCATTCTGTTTACTCTTAAACAAGAATATTATTAATGTATAAAAACACATTATTTGTACAAAAAGAGAATAAATAAATATAAAAGAAAAAAAGAAAAAAAGACTCATAAGTATGTCTTCTATCTTCCTTCAAGTCACTGATGACCATATTGAAGAGAAAAGAACTAAGGTCAGAACTTTGCATCACAGTATAGAAAACCAACAAGACTGACAACATTTTGAATAAAATTAGATTAACTGGGGTCTCAGATATCTTTCAGCTTTAAGATTCTGTGGTAATTTTTTGGTTGATGTTTAGAGATGATTCAGGTGAAGGAGGAAGAGAATTTGAATGTAACAGAAAGAATTTGGGTGGAGATGTATATTGACTTGAAGTAGAAAATTATGATTGTAACAGAAACAACTGTAATCATAAAAGCTGCTTGGGGTGGAGACCCTCCCAATTCTTAAGGTTCCATTGATTCATTGTTTAATGTAAAATTGCTATCATGATCTCCTTGGGCTTTACCCTCTACCTAATTCTCGTTCCATTATAGGGGGAAGGAGTACACCTTTTGCCCTCTGAATGAGAGGCAAGACATAAAAACCTGGGTTGGACCATGGTTCAGGGCTTGCTCAGTCTTTTCTGACCAAGGCCCAGCCAAGGCTGCTAGGCTGTTCTTCTCTCTCTCTCTCTCTCTCTCTCTCTCTCTCTCTCTCTCTCTCTCTTTCTCTTTCTCTCTCTCTCCCATATATCTTGCAATCTTTTTAATAAAATTTTTCTTTTATTTCCACCTATGCTTTCCCTAATGATTCCTCATAGGCAGAACCACCAAACCCAAGTAGCCATTGGCTACACTGACATATATATCTAATTGTTTGAACCCACAACTTTCGGGTCCTTTGGACTATTCAAAAAGAAATTGGGAAAGATTTTGGCTAATGTTTTAGTGAAACTAAGATTCAGTATTTAAATGTCTTTCAGCTTAGCTACTTGTAAAATAACCCCTTAAAGTCTTGATTGCCATAGTAAATTGTTCTTAGTGAACTCATACTGGCAACTTGTGAGTTACCATTTTATTTCTTTACATAGTAGAGTAATTGTTTGTGTTTAGCATCATTTTCATACAAATGAGGTCCTTAAGTCCTTTAAAATAGATTATTTTGTTTACTGAGTTAATTATCCTTTTCAGCAATCTTGTTAGTAGTATTAATTTGGTCAATTGAATTTTTTCCCATATAGGTAAACTGCCCAACATCATGATGAAAAAAATCCAAATAAAGAGAGTTCAAATTCATTTTTATTAATATTTATTACATTGGTATGAGAAATCTTTTAGTAAAGTAAAAAAAAATTGAGTATGAAAATTATAAATTTCTGAAAGGGTGCTCACCTGCATTGCTAGAGGGAATTTCTGAACCTGGCTATTCACTATGTCTGTGAGATCACAGGTCCAGTTTCCAATTCTATTAAAATTTAAAACAAATTTTCAACCATGAATGGATAGTATGTATGATCACAAAATAAGGTACATTTCTTTCAGAGAGTCATAATTTCTGTAATCTAGAAACAGTATTTGTCCCTCAGAAAACAAAAGAAAATGTAAAAGTTCATAAAGAGGGAAATTAAGTGAAGCAAGAATTGCTTAGGAAAAGAACCTTAGATCTGAATATATATCTGTGTGTGTGTGTGTGTGTGTGTGTGTGTGTATCAGAGAGAGAGGCAGAGAGAGAAACAGACTCAAAGAGAGAGAGAGAGAGAGAGAGAGAGAGAGAGAGAGAGAGAGAGAGATTTGTCAAAAGCTGGAAATGAAATTTTAGTTGAGTTCTGAATGATATTAGGTAGGTATAAGCATGGATTTAAGATGGAGTGTCCCAGGCAACCAGTGAAAAGGCACAGAATTGAACTTTGTAATATCCTGTGAGAGGTTCAACAATATTGCCAAGGTAGCTGAACTGTAACATGTGCAGGGGAAAGTAAAATATATAAAACTAGAAAGGTAGGAGAGGAACAGTTGTTAAGGGATTTAACAGTCAAAGAGATGACTCTCTATATAATTGTAGAAATAGTAGGAAGTCACATGAATTTATTGAGAGATGGAAGGGATGATGGTATCATATTTATACTTCAAAAAAAATCACTGCCAGCTGAATGAAGGTTGGAGTGCAGTATGGAAAGATTTATGGGACAGAGACCAAATAGAAAGTTTTTTCCAATAATCTTAGGAAGAGGTGAATGAAGGTCTGTTCTTAGGATATTACTAATGTGCTTAGAGAGATGGTAAAATGAATTAGAGATGAAGGAAGGAATGATATGATTTTTTTAAAGAAGGATTAGTTATATGGCAAAAGTGAGACTGAGGAGTGAAGGATCAATCTGAAGCTTGCGATTCTCACTTCTTAGATCACAGGTGTTGGTACCTGCATTTATGAGGAATTTTAAAAAAGGGACAGATTTGAGAGTAAACATAATGAGTTCTACTTTTAGAAGCTTATGTGATGTCCTATTGAAGCGCCCAAAAGGCAATTAGTGATCCCAAACTAAACACCCATAGCTACTGCTAAGTGAGATAACATAGAAAAAAAGGACATGGATCTAGAACCCAGTACTGTACATGAAATATTTTGAACCCAAATCATAAAATCAACAAAAGGAAAGAGATATTGTACATTTAAAAAAAACTCTTCAAGGATAAAACTTCTAGAATTTTAATTTAATTTTTAATGTTTTTCAATTGTTGTTAATTTAGTCAATATATTCTTATCCTAGTTTTTTAAATTATGTTTATTTCCACGGCCATTATCTTAAATAACAATGTAATATATCTCTCCCCTCAATAAGAAAATTATAAGTTGAAGTACCTGTCAAATTCCTATTGAGAACTGAACAAAGAAAGCTATTCATTATGGAAGAACAAAACTTTAGGTACAAGAGTGTTTTTAATTTGTTTTTGTTTTTATTTTTTCTTTATCCATATGCACATATTTATTGTTGTTATAAAATTTCCTTCTACCCTCCCTTCCCACTTCTCTCCCCTCAGCGTCAATTATTCAGGTTAACATTGTATATACATCTTTTTCATAAACATGTTCACTGATTAATCATTTCCTGTGTGAGGAATTAGGATTAAAGGAAAGAGATACAAAAGAGATAATTTTTTATAATGTGTTCATCAGATTCTGAAGGGTTGTTTTTTTGTTTGTTTTTTTTTTTTTGTTTTGTTTTTCTTCCTTTGGATGGGGATAACAATGTCCTTAGATGGTCTAATAGGTTTATCCTAGCTCTCTGAGCTGTTGCGAGGAGCTGCATCCATCAAGTTGGATCATCTCACAGTATTGCTGCTAATGTGTGCATTTTTCTCTTGGTTCTGCTCCCTTCACTAAGCGTCAGATCACGTAAGTCATTCTATGCTTCTCTAGAGTCCAACCAATCCTGGTTTCTTATAGAATATAGTATTCCATAGTATTCATTTTCCATAACTTGTTTAACCATTACTCAATTAATGAGTATCACCTCCATTTCCAATTCTTTGCCACTACATAAGGAACTGCTATGAAAATTTTAGCACATGTGGGATTTTCTCATTTTTTACAATTTCTTCTGGATATAGTCCTAGGATTGGAATTGCTGGGTCTAAGGGAATGGACAGTTTTATTGCTCTTTGGGAACTATGGTTCCATATGGCTCTCCAGAATGGTTGTATCCATTCACAACTCCATCAGCAATGCATTAATGTCCCAATCATCCCACAAGCTCTTCAATATTGATCATTTTCCCTTTTTTCTCATCTTGGTCAATCTGATAGGTATGAGGGGATACCTCATCGTTGTTTAAATTGTCATTTCTCTAATCAATAATGATTTGGAGCATTTTTTCATATGATTATATGCAGCTTTAATTTCTTCATTTGAAAACTGCCTATCCATATCCTCTGATAATTTATTAAGTGGACAATGATTTGTAACCTTTATAAATTTGATGCAGTTCTCTATATACTTTAGAAATGAGGCCTTCAACAAAACTAGTTGTGAAGGTTGTTTCCCAGTTTTCTGCTTTCCTTCTAATTTTGGCAGCATTGATTTTATTAGTGCAAAAACCTTTTAATCTCATAGTCAAAATAATTCATTTTGTAATATATAATGTACTTAATTTCTTGTTTGCTCATAAATTCATCCCCCTTTCATGGATCTAATAGAGTATTTCTTGGTCTAATAATTTATCTATGTTGCACCCCTTATGTACAAATCCTGAACCCATTTTGGTATAGATACAATAATGTTCTTGCTCCTAGGAAAAGTCATAGTCCAATATGGGTTGAAAGACACATAATGATTTGTACATTCTATTTCACTCAAGTAGATGCACAATGAGGTGCTATGTGAATAGAATATGGGATATTCCCTGATCTGCAACCATATATTATCACTCAAATATGTAATTTAAGAGTTTTGGAATGTATATTATATGTAAAGTTTTTTACTAGAAGCTGAAGTTACATAGATGGAAAGGTAGCGGAAAATGTTTATAATCAACTTGGGTGGGGGAATAGGGCATATGTCACATGCGAAATATATCCAATGTGATTTTAGATTTGTTGAAAGCAAAGGAGTGATACAGAGCAAGGCATCCAAGAAAAATTGAAGCAAAGGTGATAACTTTCCTATTGAGAAATCAAAGAAGTCTCCAGGAAGGATATGGCACTTGATCTTTACTCTCAATGAAGAGAAAAATTCCAAAGGGGAAAAAAGGGGATGTATTCCAGTTTTGGAGATCATCCTATTCAAATTCCTGATGATAGGAGAGGTGAGGAAGAAATATCACACAATATTAGGGATTGCACTGAAGAAGTTAATTCTTCGAATTAGTTAAAACATAGTATGTGTGCATGTTACAATGGAGAATAAGGCTGAAAATCCATGAATGGAATAAGTACTGATTACTAATTATGGGCTTATGGATGAATTCTTATTAACTGACACACTAGTTACCATATAAAGGCATATAAAAAGAAGATAAAGAAAAGGAAAAATCAAAAGCTTGAGGAGTATAAGTTTCATTGTGGGAAATAACAACATGCTTGAGGAAAGACTGGAGTCAAATTGTACTTTATCCTGCAAAAAATAAGAAAGAAATAATGTTATTGAATGAGAGAATGACATATTTAGACATATCCATTAAGAGGATTATTTTGTCAGTTATGTGAAGGTTTTCCCAGAGAAGGGTGAGGAGAAGATATTGTGAGAAACATTTTTAGGCTATTACAGAAGTTCAGATCAGATAACATCACAGTCTGAACTAATAGTGTTGACAACATAAGTGGTGAAGAAGGTACAGATATCACAGATAATTGTGAAAGCTGAATGGACAAGACGATGACAAATGATTGGTATGGGGAGGGATGAGGGAGAGGGAAGAGTCAAAGACAACTTCAAGGTTAACATTCTATGTGACTTTGAGAGTGACAGTCTCATCAAGAACAGTAGGGATACTGGGAAGAGATGCAATTTTGGGGAGGGGATGAGAAAAGTTAAGTTTTATACAGGTATTTGGAAAATTTGGCAAAGAATTCAAATGGAGACATTCAGCTAGCACTTGAAAAATATGAGCTTGGAGTCTCTTAAGGGAGAGATTGAGGATAACATTTTAGATGTGGGAATTCTCTACCCAAATGTGATTATTGAACAATTGACTCTGAAGGAGAACTGCAAGAGAGAAAAAGGAGCAGAGTAGAGAAAAAGGAAAGGAAAGAGATGGAAGGGAAAGGAGAGAGAAAGGAAGACAATGGAAGAAGAGGAAAAGGAGGAGAGGAGATAAAAAAAGGAAAAGATATAGGGAAGAGTGGGAAGAACCAACATTCATGCCAAAAATATTGTTTTTTTTTTTCTGGTAACAAAGAATTTGGGATCCCTGAATGTATTTTAAGTCTACAAGAGGAATTCAACTAATCTCTTCCTCCTGTTTATAATCTTTGTGTTTTGTATGCTTAAAATGCATACACTGCTGAATAATGTTTTCAGTGAATTATCCTTCCAACTGTAGCTGAATATCTGGACCAATTTTTTTTTTTTTAGTCCTTTGGACCTAATTTGGATTTCACCAAAGAAGTTTTAAAGATAGTTTTTTTTCTTTTGCTTAATTCATTTAGTATAAATTCCTCTGTGAACAGGAGATTTTGGAGACCCTAAGCAACAACTGGAAATTGTCCTTTTGTATCATCTTTATGCATATCATCTTGTAGGTTATAAACAAATGGTTCAGAGAGTATAACTGTAGTACCTATCTCATGAGTCTGTTGTGATGTCAAATGAGGTAATACAGGTAAGATTATATACAAATTAAATGCCTGAAATAAATGCACATACATTATATATGTATATGAAACATAAATATGCAGGGACATATTCACATATACATGTTGTATAAATATATACAGTTTTACATATTTACAAAAGCATTATATAAGTATTCATTATAATTGCCCTCATTACACTTTACAGATATAATCATTGTGGAGAAAATAAAAGTGAGAAATAACTACTGTTCACATGAAACCTAAGAGTCTAATAAGGTAGTTGGTGAATGTTAAAAAAAAATGATCTAAAGGGCAACAGTCACAAAGTAGAAAGTCAGTTATGGAAGACCATTAGAAGATAAGAAGTGGGGCGGCTAGGTGGCACAGTGGATAGAGGACCAACCCTGGAGTCAGGAGTACCTGAGTTCAAATGTTGTCTCAGACACTTAATAATTACCTAGCTGTGTGGCCTTGGGCAAGCCACTTAACCCCATTTGCCTTGCAAAAAAAAAAGGAAGATAAGAAGTGGCAGTGGTAGTCTAATACTAGAATGTCTATTAAATATTTGTTATAGTTGTTAGTGATGATGGTGGGGAAAGGAGGATGGAAGACTATACTAAGGTAAATAATGGAACTCTTTCAGCAATGGGAAAAGTCAAGGGATTAATTTTTCTTCTTTGAAACTTCAGGTAATGCTAATCTTTATAGCTATAGAAGGATTGCAGTGTATTGAATGGGGAAACACACTCCAATTGAATTCTGTATTTCTGATTTTGTTGCTTACTAGCTGTGTGATTGATTAGATACAATAACATTTTGCTGCAATTTACTTATGATTAAGGAAATAGTTCCATGTTATTCTATCATGATCAACTTAAATTTGGCCTATTATGTTGAATTTTGGGCATCACAGTTTAGGAATGATACTGATCAATTAGAGGATATCCAGAAGAAAGCAGACTGAACAATGAAAAGCATTGATTTTACCAAACTGAAAGTATGTTAAGGGATTGTCAAATTTGAATTTTGAAGTAAAGGGAAGTGAAGGCTCAATGATGACATGATAACCATCTTCCAATCTGCAGGTTTGTCATGTTTAGAATGGATTAGAGTAGTTATGGTAGACCATATTGAACAGGACTGCATAAAGTGATGGAAAAATTACAAAAATAGATTTACCCAAAAGTAGAATGAACTGTCTTGGGATGCAGTGGGTTCCCTCTCAATGGAGGTTTTTTAAGCAAAAATAAACTTTTTTGATGATGCTAAAGACAGGATACATTTTTCAAATATAAGTTAAACAAAAAAATCATATGATTCCATGATCTAGTGTCAATGGGGGAAAATGATTCATTGCTATATTTGATGATGTTTTGGTCATAGTAGTATTATAGAAAACAAAGTAAAAGATATACATTATTGAATGGAAATGATTGGACGAAATGAGATAACCTTAGAGACATAAGGAGATAAATTTGTCTTTAAATTTATTAATGAAGGATGTTATGTCTCATTTTTTGTTCAATAGTTATAAATATGGAAATAATTCTATTTTTTTATTTTTTCTCTTAAGTTATAGATGAATGCTTTCCCATACTTCTTTTCTGCTTCCTATTATCCCAAGTTAATCCTTTTAAAACCAGTGACTGAGAAAGAAGCTTAACTAAGCATGATAGCTTTGAATGCTAAAGTTTAAACATATTTTAAACTTTAAAAATAAAAATAATAACTAAAGCTGTTGAAAGTAAAGGTCAACAATTGTATGTAACATTTTTTCTGTTCTACTTAAATAGAATGCATATGAATATTACATTTGCAAAATATATGTGCTTTTTTATTTGGTGATTAAGCTCAAAATAAAATTAAACAAACTAATGAATAAATACAATAATGCCAGTGGCATTATTTTGATCATAAATGGTCACTCAACTCATTGTTTTGCATACTTTGAATCTTAGAGGAAGTATTTTGTAAACATCCAGCATACTTCTCTATTGGCTGATGTTTGTCCTTTGATCATGAAGAAGACCATGACATCATATGGTGCCATGACAAGCACATGGATTGGATTGGAGTGAGGGGCTGCTGGACAGACACCAATCCCACTTTCTCCTCCAGAACCATCTGGGTCCAATGGCTAGATATAAATCAGGAGGACTGGAGATGGCCCTGGATGTGGGGAAATCAGGGTTAAGTGACTTGCCCAAGGTCACACAGGGCAATGAATTAGAGGGATGTTCCTTTAAGAAGAAAAAAATATTATAGGCTCTTCTATGTTCATTCAAAGTAGTTATAATCCCTTAACTCTGTAAGCTGCTTTGAAGTCTTTTTTCCCCCAGGTGAACATGCCATAAAAGTAATAAAGAAATGTTAAGAGGACAATTAAATAGGGATTTAGGAACAGGGCATCAGGGTCTTTCTGTTTTTTTCAGTTCTCTTCAGAACAATTCAGGTTCAAGAGATTGACTGGAATGCTTCCATAAGAACCTACATTAGAATAGTGCCTCTGAAATAAAGGAAAAATAAAAGAATAGTACCTATATCTGAAGAGATGCTATTCTGCCTAAATCTCTGGTATGAATGGAATTATTAAGAAACCAAAAGTTTAAATAAAAGAAACTGATGCCCTTTCTGTTTGTAACCTTCTAGCTAGTTAGCTTGCCCTCCCCCCTTTATAAAGGAGCTCTTCTGATGACCCAAGCCAGGAAAAGAATGAAGGGGAAAGCATTTAAATCTGCGATAGCCATGCTATAGATGCTGTTTTGTTGCTCTTTCAGTCTGCAAGAAGGCTAATGGCAATGCAGCTAATTTCTAAAGGGAAAGGAGCATTTCAGGTCCGATTCTTTCTGCCGGGAGCATGCCTGGATGGTCCCCACACTAATTGTGTGGGTCCCGTCAGGAATGCAGTAAGCTGCCAGTGCGTTCCCCTAGTTAAGACCAGGCAAGGACCACGCGATGCTCAGTGGATAAAAGGCTTGTAATCCCAGCTGGGAAAGAGTTCCATTATCTCCCAGCTGCATAGACATTCCAGACGGCTCGGTTCTGCCTGGATGAACAGCGAGGCTTGCTGAGAGCGGAAAAGAGAGTTCTGCAGAGAATTGTAAAGATCCTGAGACATTTCCCCTGTTCAGATCTGTAAGTACAAAATTGTGCTGTCTGCTGCAATGTGAATAATGCTGGCCAAGCTGTCTTTGCTTTACCTTTCAGTGTGTGTGTGTGTATTAGCAGAACAGGTAGAGGATGGGAAAAAAATAAGGCACTGTTTTATTTATGCTGCCTTGAAAAATTCCTGAGATTTAAAATTGAGGGGATATATTCAAATGTATGTGCACATATACATGCATGCATGCATGTAGGTATGTTTGGATGCATGGAGGTAGGCAGGTAGGTTGGTATGCATTCAGGGGAGGTGAGATGAAAATCAGAGAAAGAGACACTTCAGGTTTATATCATTTTTTTCCCCCTAGTCCATTCTCAGTTCTCAGTAGCAATGAAAGTGATGGTTAAGGCAGGAGATGACAGTGCTAATTCTGGAATTCATCTCTGGCTTTATACCCTTCTGAAATGGGAGAGAAGGGAGTGGAATGAGACACTGGTTTCTTTTATAAGAGATCAGGGGTGGTGGATGGATGATATAGAAGAGAATTAAAAAGTGACTGTGTAGTGGGAGGGTGCTCAGGGCCTAGGTGGAGGGAATAAAATAAACTGAGAAAAAAAATGGCTTCATTCTTTTGGCATCTTCCCTAGTGTTAGGAGGTGTCTTTGCTATTTATTGCTTTTAAGACCATCGGCATTTAGGAACCAGTAATAGTTTGGAAAAGTTTCTGAAGTTTATGGTGTGAGACCTAAACTTTTTTAGAACTTTCAAATAAGCCTCATACACTCCATTTTGTTAATGGTGCTCTCTGTCACCAGTGGGCATTTTTGGAAGATTGGTTTGCATATATATCTTGCATCTCTAAGTCAAATGGCTGATGTTTAAATATTAGCATCCAGATTTTGTCCTCTCTGAAACAGTCTTGAAATAATTAAATAGATTTGGAGGGATGGAGAGAGAGAGAGAGAGAGAGAGAGAGAGAGAGAGAGAGAGAGAGAGAGAGAGTTAAATTGCAAAGAATTTGGAAAACATAATACTCATCATTTTGTCTTTGGTAGCTGTGTTTTCAAAGCTATTTGTACAAAGGAACCATATGTTGAATATGGAATTGCTATTCTGAACAATTCCTATTTATCTGATGGTTTTGTTTATTATCTTTTGTCCTCGAAGATTTTACAAAGTTGGCCTGCTCTGCATTTTTTCATGGAGAATGTTAAGCATCTCCTCCCACACATAAACACACACTATATACATTCCTGTCTATACACTCACACATAAATATCAATTCTGAAAATCCAGTGACAAGATTAGTATACTGTATCATCATCCATTCAAAGTCACTTTGCCTTTGATATTTCAATAACTTGTTAGTAATTCTTCATGGCAGCTTGTTCTAGGGATTTTCAATGACTAAGCCTCCAAACTTTTATATAAGGTTATATAAATGCATAACATCAAATCCTAACAAAGAGACACATCATTTACGGAACACTCTAATACATTGCTATCTCTTTT
Organism: Macrotis lagotis; assembly: GCF_037893015.1. Classification (NCBI taxonomy): domain Eukaryota; kingdom Metazoa; phylum Chordata; class Mammalia; order Peramelemorphia; family Peramelidae; genus Macrotis; species Macrotis lagotis. The sequence continues at coordinate 154,658,486 of NC_133665.1, read as the reverse complement.
CATTTCTAGTGAAGTATGAAAGGGTTTTTATTTACAGTTCCCATTATGATGTTTTAATGAAAAGAGGTTTATGCTATTCTTTTGTCAATGTGTTGAACTATGCAACTTCGCTCTAATTTTGGATTGATTCTAGAGTCTTAAGAGAAAGATCAAAATGCATTGTAAAAGAACTATAAATAGTTCCAAACTGCATTTGTCTAATGAAAAGATTGGCGGTAATTTGCATATTAACTTAGTAGTACTGGGCAGGAGATAGAGAGAATCATAGAATCATATATTTAGAGTCAAAGAGGATTTAAACATATATCTACTTCACTTCAGAGATAAACACACTGAAGAAGGAGTTGCTTACAAAAAAGCATTTGTCTTATTTCAGACTACTATGCTCTTGATTTTATCTTATGTGTATCTTCACTCGTTAAAGTTGTTTTCGTATCAGTGGTACAAGAGTTGTATTTTGGGATTTCATGATCTCAAATTTCCATATTTGGAAGGGACTTCAATGTCTACTTAAGTTCTAGTTAGTGAAAATAATCTCTTCCATGTCATATCTGAAAGGTGGCTTGCAAGGTATGATTGGAAAATATCCTATATGGATAAAATGCTTAAATTATGAGTCAGTATGCATAGATTGTATTACCTGGAATTTCTTCTCACTGATTATGGTCCTTCCCTCTGGAGAAACAAAGGAAAAATTGAATCTTTCAGGAGCTAATTCTATAAACAGTTGAAGTCATCATAAAAAGAATGTATTTGGAATGAGAGCTGTAGGTTCAAATCTCACTTTTTCCATTTATTTATTATGTGCCACTGCAAATCACCTTATTTTTCTAAAGTTCTATGAAGTTCTAAATATATAATTCTATGGTCATGTGTGATCTTAGCTTTTTTGTAGTCTCCCCATCATGTTGCTCTCATGATCTAGTGTGACTTTCAACTACTCATTTACAGCAATAGATCTTTTTCACTGATTCTATTTTGATTTATCTCATACAAAAATTCAATGATAGTTAAAAACATCAAAGCAAAAACTCTGGTACATTTCAAATTCTAGCAGCACACTGAATAGTAATAACAATCCATTTATATAGACTTCCAGTATTTATAAATTAGATCTAATTTATCTTAATACAGTTCTAAGTTGGGCAGGGAAAGATTATTATCTATATTGTTTAGATGAAGAAAATTAAAACCTAAAGAGTTTGAGTGATTTGAAGCAAATAGATGGCATTTTCATACCTCATACTGGCTTGTAGCCTTGAAGCCCATACCTTTTCCCATTAATCCATGCTATTAGTTCCATCTTTAATAGAAGCAATAATGAGGGAAATTGGGGTAGCACATGGACTGTCCTGTGAGGGGGTAGGGAATAGGGTAGTTTGATTACAGTGCAGAGTGGTGGGTGGTGCAATAGATAGAGTATCCACCCTGGAGTCAGGAGGCCTTGAATTCAAATATGTCTTAGACACTTGACACATACTAGCTGTGTGACCTTGGACAAGTCATTTTACACTAATAGTCTTGCATCCAGTGCCATCTCTGGATGTATTGATACATATCTGACCATTGGCCTCCGATGACTGTAGAGGAGAAAGTGAGGTCTGTGACTTGGAACAGCACTCAAATTCAATTTACATGCATGCTTTGGCATCACCTCCCTGACATCAAGATCTTCTTCAAAAAGAAAAGACAAAATATCATCATCAAAGTATATATGGAAGAGTAATGTGTAATCAAGCCTAGAAAGATGAGCTAGAGTTAGTTTGTGTAGGGCTAGAGATGTCAAGTAGAGGATTTGAATTTATATTGAAAAGAATTGGAAGTTAATGCATCTTGAACATCATAGTGATATGGTGAGTTATGAACTCTATAAATAATGTTTAAACTAATGAATATAAGATGGATTGGAGAGAAGGGATATTCTAAGTCCAGGACATGACAAATTGGGATGGTATTGCATCAGTAAGATGATGTGTATCTGAACTATAATGGTGATTGAAAAAAGGAGACTGAAAAAGAGATTCAAAGGGGTTTTGAGAGAAGAGTAGAGAGAGAGATGTGAGAAATGATGAAGAAGTAAAAATAATTAAACCTAGAAAAAGACTGATCATAGCTATGAAGAAGGATGACATTGACGATGATTCTGGTATTCTCAAATTTGATGACTACAAAAATAGAGGTAGCTAGATATTGCATTGGATAGAGCAGTAATCCTGGAGTCAGAAGGATTTGAGTTCAAATCTGAACTGAGACATAATACTTACTTGTTTTATGACCTTGGGCAAGTCACTTAACCCTATTTGCCTTGCACCCGGGACCATCTCCAGTCATCCTAATTCAGATCTGATCACTGGTCCCAGATTGCTATGGAGGAAAAAGTGAGGATGGTGATTGAGTATTGTGCTCTCATGAAATCCAGTTCATGGGCTTATCATGGCATCTCTTCCCTGATATCATGATCTTCTTTGAGAACAAAGGAAAAAACATCAAATGGAAGAATAATATTACACTAGGGGTAGAGAAGCTAGGAAAAGCTAATCTATGGGAGGAGAGAAGGAGTTACATTTTGCACATGTGAAGTTTCAAATTTCGAAAATATGTTCATATGGATATTACAAGCAGTTAGATTCTGTACTGGACCTCAGTAGAGAGACTGATGTCACAGATTTATTTGTAATTCATTTATATTAAAGATGATAGTTAAATACAAGAAAGAAGAAAAGACATATACTGTGGTATATAACACTGACGTCAACCTCTAACACAGTGGGCAGATTTTTGATAGTCCTGATAGTCACTTAAGTTTCTGAGTTTCATTATCTTCATCTCTAAAAGAGCTTAATTCACATCAATTTTGTGAGTGTCAAATAAGATAATGTAAGTAAAATGTTTTATGAATCTTAAAAAGTTTTACAGTATTTTGTTATTAGTCTTTATAGCTAGGTAGTGCAGTGGATAGACTATCTAGACTGACATCAAGATAATTCCTCTTTCTTAGTTAAAAATCATCCTCAGCACATTAGCTATGTGATTTTAGACAAGTCATTTAATGCTATATATCTTAGCCCCTCATCTGGAAAAATATCTGGAAAAGAAAATAGCAAACTACTCTAGTGTTTCAGATAGAAAATCTCAAATGGACTAACAAATTGTTGGTTACAACTGAAATAACTGAAGCATAAAGGTCATATAAATGCAAACCGTTTGAAATCAAATTTTAATAAGTCAAGAATTCAAAAGAGATGTCCAATCTGGAAGATCCAATAAAATAATATTCTTCATAGCCCCACAAAACCATGTACTTAGAGATGAGTCATAGAATAGATCCAAATCAATCCACTCTAGATATGAATGATTATACTACTCAGCAGTGTTCTATAGCCAGCTTATATCAGTTCAGGAGAGTGAATTTCTAAATTTTAAAAAGAATCATTTTTTATATCTTTTATTTGTATTTCTGAGATCCAAATTCTCTCCCTCCCTACAATTTCACTGTCTATGAACTCCTTTTTCCAAAGCAAACAGTATGATACCCATTTTGCATATGAAATAATATAAAATATATTTCCATATAAATCATATTGCATAAAGAAAAGAAAGAACAAATTTAAAAAATGAGAAAATTACATTTCAATTTGCACTCAGAATTCATTACTTCTCATTCTAGAGTAGGATAGCAATTTTCATCATGTATGCTTTGGACTTATCTTAGTTCTTTGTATTTGTCAAAGTACCTAAGTTCCATTGTTAATCATCATTGCAATATTCGTTTCATTATATTCAAAGTTCTCCTGATGCTTCTCACTCCACTTTGCATCAGTTAATATAATTATTCCCTATCTTTCCTGAAATCATCTCCCTATCATTTCTTTTAACATACAAGTCTTCCATCACAATCATACCACAACTTATTCATCCATTCCCCACAATTTCCCCCCACAATTGTGCTGCCACAATTTCCAATTCTTTACAAACACAAAAAAGAGCTACTAAAATATTTTTTGCATATATAAATCCTTTTCTGGTTCTTTGATGTCTTTGGGATCCATACAGAGCTATGATACAGTACACAGTGCATAGTTCTAAATTTTTTACCCAGAATGCTTGGACTAGTTCACAACTCTAACAAAAATTCATTAGTGTAGTTATATTTCCTTTTCCCTTCGTGTTTGTGTCATTTCTTACTTTCAAGGTGGTATCTCAGGGTTAGTTCATAGTGCATTTCTTTAATCATTAGATACTGAAATCATTTTGTTTAAAAGATAATACATAGCACGGATTTCTTTTTCTGAAAATTACTTGTTTATATCCTTTGACAATGTATCAACTAGGGAATGGATGTTGAGGTCGTTTCCAAAAATCAGTAGAAAATTTTTCATTTAGTATCCATTTTCTCCTGAAGAAAATACTCAAATTTGCTGGTTAGGTCATTTCTCATTGTAATTCTAGTTCGTTTGTTATCTTGAATATCACATTCCAGGTTCCATTAATGTAGAAGTTCCTAAATCTTGTGGCTTCATAAAATTTAAAGGGCTTATTCTTGGCTGCTTGCAATATTTTCTTCTTGATTTAGGAGCTCTGGAATTTATTTAGAATATTACAATGAATTTTTATTTTGGAATTTCATGCAGGTGGTAATTTTCAATTTTATTTTACTTTTTTAGATCTATTTCTTGAAATATGTTATTGAGGCACCTGCTTTTTGGTCATGAATTTCAAGTAGTCCAATATATTTTTTAATTAACTTTACTCAGTCTTTATTCCAGGCCAGTTATTTTTCTAATGGGATATTTTATATATTTCCTTATTTTTCCTTCTTTTGATTTTGTTTACGACTTAGTGTTTCATGGCGTTGTAAATTTCAATTTGTCTATTTCTAATTTTTAATGAGTTATTTTATCCAGGGAATTTATGTGTACCTGGTTTTCAATGTAGTTTATGAGCTTTCAATGAATTTGTAAGCTTTCTTTAACAGACCAATTCTAGTTTTTAAGAGGTTATTTTTAAAAATATATTTGTGGGGGGGGCAGCTAGGTGGCACAGTGGATAGAGCACTGGCCCTGGAGTCAGGAGTACCTGAGTTCAAATCTGGCCTCAGACACTTAATAATTCCCTAGCTGTGTGGCCTTGGACAAGCCACTTAACCCCATCTGTCTTGCAAAAACCTAACAATAAATAAACAAACAAATAAAAGAAATATTTGTCTATCTCTTCAACCAAGCTGTTAATTCTCTTTTCATAACTGTCTTGCATCACTCAATCTCATTTCCCACTAAGTTTTCCTCTACCATTCATCTTTTTTACTTTAACTCTATCAGGAATTCTTTTGTGGCTAGGGTCTCATTAGCATTTTTCTTTGACACATTTAATTGTTTCTTGATCTTCCCTGCCATAATGCACTACACCTCTCTCTCTCTCTCTTTCCTTCTCTCTCTCTCTCTCTCTCTCTCTCTCTCTCTCTCTCTCTCTCTCTCTCTCTCTCCCTCTCCCTCTCCCTCTCCCTCCCTCTCCTATCTATCTATCTATCTATCTATCTATCTATCTATCTATCTAGTTCTTATCTTTAATAATTTTCCAGCCTATTTCTTGAATTTGAAATTCCTGTTTAGTTGGGCATTGTTCTCCTGGGACTGAGGAGGCACTGTCCTAAGCTTCAGGCTATAAAGTGCTGCTATTTCTAAGGCTCTGCTCCCAAGGTGGTATGTTGTGGGGAAAGATTTGGTCATTGTTCTGTTCTGTCCAGTTTTTATTCACAAAGGGCTCCTTTTTCACTGAAGTCACTGGTGCTAGTGCTCCTCTCCACCCAACAACAAGACCTTCTCCTCCTTTATAAGTGATTACAAGCACTCTTTTCTTTTTCCCCCGGACACTCAAGTCCACAACTGCTTATGGATAATACAGTGTAAAAAACCTCCAAATCCTTCACACAGTGCCAGTAAAGAATTTTCAGGCATCTCTTTCTGACTAGTTGTTATTTCTAAGCTAATTTCTAAGTATTTCTTAGCTCAGGAAATGAGCCATATTATAAGAATAAACATCATTCCCTAATTGATAGGCAAAGTATATGAACAGGCAGTTTTCAGCTTAAAAAATTAAACTGTAATTTATGAAAAAAATGATCTAAATTGCTATTGATAAGAGAAATGTTAATTAAAACTCACACCTAGGGCAGCTAGGTGTCTCAGTGGATAGAGTACCGACACTGGAATCAGGAGGACCTGAGTTCAAATCCAACCTCAGATACTTAATTACCTAGCTGTGTGTCCTTGGGCAAGCCTCTTAACCTCATAGCCTTGCAAAAACCTTAACCCCCCCAAAAAAAACACAAAACAAAACAAAAAACTTCACACCTCTCAGATTGACTAATATGCCTGAAGAGGGAAATGATTAATGGATGGGATATGGGGAAAGTGGGACACTAATGTCCTCATGGTGGAATTGTGAACTTGTCTTACTATTCTAGAAAGAAATTTGAAACTTTGCCCAAAGGGCTATAAAACTGCGTATACCCATTGATCCAGCAATATCACTAATAGGTCTGTTTACTAAAGAGATCATAAAAAAGTGCACAAAAATCTTTTTAGCACCTCTTTACATGGTGGTAAATAATTGGAAATTTAGGAAATTCCTATCAATTGGAAAATGGTTGAACTAGTAGAAGTATATAAATATAATTGAATTCGATTCTTATATAAAAAATGATGAACTTTGCTGAATTGTTTCTGAATGAATTCAGTATAACCAGGAAAACATTGTCCACAACAGTAACATTTTGAAATAATCAACTATGATAGACTTCATTCTCTTCAACAAAACCGTGATTAAAGGCAACTCTAAGAGACTTTTAATGAAAGATGTCATCCATATCAAGACGAAAAGTCTATGCAATCTGAATGCAGAGGAATGTGTATGATTTTCATGTTTTCTTTTGTTTTTCTCCCTTCCCTCTTTCTTCTGATTGTTTTAACACAACATGGCTGATATAGAAATATGTTTGACATGTTCATAAATATATCATGTTGCTTGCTGTTTTTGAAAAGGGGGAAAGAGGGAGGGAGCTAGAAAAATTTGCTACTCAAAATCTTCCACAAATAAATATTGAAAACTATGCTTACATACAATTGAATTTAATTCATTTAAGGCAATGTTGCTAAGTGACTTGCCCTAGATCGCCCAGCTTAATGTTTGAGGACATATTTGAACTCAGCTCCTCCAGACTCCAGGGTTGGTGGACTATCCACAGTGCCATCTCGTTGCCCCTCTGTACCATTCTTGTATGCTCTTTTGTTTTCATCTATCCTCTCCACTTCCCCGATTCCCAATATAATTTATTCAAGTATTTTAGGTCTGTGAATTTTTTTGATACATTTACTTGGTCTTCACTTCTACCAGTTCTTGAAAACTGTATTGCTTTCTAGTCCACTGATGCATTTTGTAATGATTAGCAATGAAAATAGATTGTAACTAGTCTATATAATAGAATTGTGGTCTAAAAAAAATTAGTAAAATTTATAAAAGTACTTGACTTATTCTAAGAGAAATTTATATCCTGGAAGGGGAATACTATAGATGCTCTTTAAAATATATTAAAAAAATAAAGAGGAAAACCTATTCTGTAAATGAACAAACAATAATTTTGATATTTCTGAAACTGTATAAATTCCTTAAGAAAGTAGTATATTATATATATATATATATCAAGATCAGGAATAATTTAAAAAGCATGTTAATAATTTGGCCTCTTTTAACCCTAGGTTAGGCAAAACAAATACAAAAAAATTATATCAGATTAATCATAACATTTTCTCCTCAGAAACTCTCTATTGATTTTTCACTATAGTGTGGAAGTGATCTATGAGTATCAAAAGCTATGCATTTCATGTCAGTTTAGATAGATATGTTTTCCAGGTCTATTGTTGAACTATGAGCCAGTCATATGAAAATGAATAAAATAATCAATTATTCATTCAATAAACATGTTTGAAGTGTTTGCTATTCAGTGTTGTGGTAAGGACAAGTTTTAAAAAGAAAAGGAAAAAAAGAAAAGAAAGGGAAAGGGAAAGGGAAGAAAAGAGCAGAGAAGAAATTTTAATTCCCTGAAGAAGTTTATATTCTAAATTATAAAGAGAGAAGTAACATATAGAAAAGTAAGAATGCCTGTATGTGTGTATAGACATATATATTCACATATATCTAGATATTTTTAAAGAAAAAAGAAAAAACCTAAACATTTTCAAAATATAATTTCTGGAGGTTGAATGAAGCAAAGCCTTTGAGAATATTAAATAAAAAGAGTCTTAGGTTGGTGATAAAAATGTACTTTTTGCCAGAGTTAGATTAAATATAATGATCCATGAATATGCATAGGCAAGCATACCTATGGACATGAGGCCCCCACATATATGCATACATGCAATTTTATGTATACTTTAGTCAACATTGATTAAATACGTCTAATGTGTCATTCATTTTATTAAGTGCTGGGGAAAAAAAAGAGGCAAAAAAGATAGTCTGAAATAATTTCCAATTCACAGAGACTCACAAACACACATATATTCTTGTATATGCTACATACAAGTGAACTATTATATATATATATATATATATATATATATATATATATACATATATATATAGTTATATATATATAGTTTTATATTTATATAATAGGGGTAGATTGTCATGCAGTTTACATATATATTTGTATTTCTGTATATCAGATGTAGATATACACATCCACACACATACAAACAAACACACAGCTTGATGATGCAGAATGTCTGTCTGTAATAAGGAGAAACACCTAAGTTTTACTTTTTCTAGTTCTGTCCATCTCTCTCTCTCTTTCTCATTCTGTCCCTCTTTCTCTACACACAAAGAGACTCACACTGTGTTTGGTTGCACAGTCTCTTGAGTCCCTAGCTCAATGTTTCTACATGGTTGACGCTAACTCAATGTTTGGTCATTTGATTTGAACTGAAATGGAATACCAGCCCCATGAAGGAAATAACATAGGTCAATTGAAATATCCCTGTCTTAGAAATTAGAAGCTAATCCATTTCTCACTTTTTTTTTTCCATTTTAAAAACAAATGACTCAAAGCAGGTAGCATTGTGGATAAAAGGAAGGACTTGTATTCAGGGAGACTTCAGTTTGAATTCTCATCCACGCATATTCAAGCTTGCAATCTTGGGCAAGTCATTTAGCCTCTCTTATCTCTAATTTCCTCAGCTGTAAATTGGGGAAAAAAATAGTAACACCAATGTTACAAGGTTGTTAAGAGATTCAAATGGTATTCATATAAAGTTCTTTGTAAAACTATAAAGCACAATAAAGGCCAGTAAAGGCATAATAAAAATAAATAACAATATCATTATTGTTAAATGTTTTCAAAAGCCTCTTCTAGCATCAGATCTATATTACCTTACTAGAAACAGCAAATAAGCAGCAGTGATTTTATTTAAGACCTGTGCAAATGTAGGAATTCTCATTTAACTAGGTTTTCTTACTTATTTAAAAAACAAAACAAAAATAAAAGCATTTCTAATGGACTTCTTCAATGACTTTCACATTTTTAAGCATGAGTTGGTAGAATGCAGGAATGTGGAAGATAGCTTTCTGGGGGTTAATTTAGCAAAGGACATGGATTTATTTCACTTGTTTTGAATAGAGCTCTTAGCAAGAGAAGATAATTCCCCTCATTTATCTTGACTATCTTCAGTCTGCAAATGGAGAGATGAGATGATTAGAGACTAAGTTCACTCCTCTAATTTTCTGAATAGTTTCTACTTGTTTGTTTTAAAGTTAAAAATAGCTGAATAAAAGAAACTTTTGCAGAATCAAATGTACAGAACAGTTTACCGGGATCTAGGTGTGAACAGAAGTTTCCTGAGAAAAGGGGGGTTTGTAACACTGGAAACTTTGATGGGCCTCTTCAAGCTTGTGAAAACACAGATGCTATTTGACCGAACATAACTAACTGAGTATCAGCTCCAAGTCTGAAATGTTCAAAGGTTGGAAACTCATCACATTTCCAGACCATTTCTATGCAAAACATTCATATTTAGTTTTATGTGGATTACAAACAATTCCTTTGCAATGACACTATAAAAATGTTGAATTGTCAAAAATCTCTCTACTTTTTACTTGATCAGAAGAATATTTCCTGTATATATATATATATATATATATATATATATATATATATATATATATATATATTTTCCTGTCAAGATATTGTACACGTTTAGGGGTGGCTAGGTTGCACAGTGGATAGAGCACCAGCACCCTGGAGTCAGTATTACCTGAGTTCAAATCCAGCCTGGCCTCAGACACTTAATAATTACCCAGCTATGTGGCCTTGGGAAAGCCACTTAACCCCATTGCCTTGCCAAAACCTAAAAGAAAAAATATTGAAATGCAAGTTTACCTTGCTTGTGGCGTCATTCTTTTTTCTAATAATTAATTAATTTTCAGCCATTTGTACATGCATATTTCCAAGTTACAAAATTTCCCTCCACTCTCCCTTCCCACCACCCCCATCAGGCATTAGTCAGGTTAGTACTGTACATAAATATTTTGTTAAACATATTTAGAAATTAGTAATTTTTGGTCTGAGGAATTAGGATTAAGAGAAAGAGATACATAAGAGATAATTTTTGTGAAGTGTTCATCTGATAGTTGCTCATCTCATAATATTGTTCTTGATGTGTACATTGTGGCTTCAATCTTGTTCTATCTTCTCTCATGGAGATATTCCCTGGTGATGATGAGAGGAAATACATTCCTGTGTTAGGGGAAAGTGAACAAGACTACTGCTTACAGCTGAAAGCCTTAAATGTGTATGGGACATTACATACACACTTCTACTACCATGCAAATATTAGTTTCACTGGTGGGGGCATCTATGACTAGAGATGACAAGAATCACTCATCACAAATCAGCATCTAATGAAGGAAAAATATGCCAGTGAAAGTGAAATAGAGAACAGAGATGCTGTAATCTGACTTTTCTCTACTATGAGGGCATTGTCCACTCATACTCCAGTTCTTAAGCCATGTTGGACTTTTGGCCATGCCCTTTGGGGCAGGACAACACCTAGCATGTGGTATTGTTTTATGTACAGTGCCACTCATGGCCAATGAATACTGTCCTAGCCATTCCTTGGCCATTCACACACATTGGAGAATACCTGGAAGCAGGTTAAATCACTCTTTTCCTTACCCACTGGAAAAGTGTTTGAGAGAGCTTCTACTGATCTCTCTTACTTGTTTTATCTCCTAATAGATGGGAATTCTGCTTTATTCCTCTCTCTCGCCAAAGTCTCCATGGTCTGGCTGTGGTTGGAGCAATAGAGTTCCAGATCCATATGGCTAGATTTATGTTTATCCAAGTTTTTGTTCTCCTTTCCTTTCTTTTTTAACTTGACTACTTCTTTCCCAGTTTGTAACTACCAATATGACTTCAGCTCTATGTGGATGAAACCACATGGGTTGAGAATTAAGGTCTAAGCCTTCCTTACCTCTGGGGTCAGATGATCTTTCTGTAAATTTTTCACTTAGAATGAACCCTATCCTTAAAACCTCCCCTCTTCCTGAGAGCATTTTCCCATCATCAAAATCATGAAGCTCAATGAAACCATAGAAATCCTGGGGGAAAAGTCATTTAGAAATTGTATTTCTAGAAAAGTTTGATGTATTCAAAACAGTTGAGTGAAGAGAAATACAAATGATTTGGATAAACAAATTTTAGAAGCATTTGCCTACTTGGGAGACCCCCAGTAACCTAAATTGCAACCCTTTCTGTAAACTATGAAATTGCAAGGGATTACTTGTGTTTGAGAGGTTAAATGACTCATTAGAGTCACGTATATAGTGAGTGTCAAAGACAAAATTTTAACCCATCTTCCTCATTCTAAACCTGATTCTCTTTTCATTAGATAATGCTGCCTTTGTCAATTTAAGTTACAATAAACATTTTGATTCAGAGATTTCTTATATAACAGGTATAAGTTCCTCATTGTCTTTTGGAGAGAATTCTAGGTATAAAAAATTAACACTGAACCTATTCTGAGGAAGTTATATTTGTGATTCAGAAGGCATTAAGAATCTGCAATCTTTATTAAGAAACATATAAACTTTCAAAGTTTTTCATCAATCTAAAATTTAAATATGATAAAACAAATAGATTTTGAACTTCTTCCCTTTGGTTCAATGTAATTGTGGTTTTACTGAAATTAATCTTTTTTCTTCCAAAGATACCTTAAATGAGAGTTCCTTGGATTTCAGCTGTATTCTATTTTACCTGTGGTCATTTTTATTTTTTGCTGAAATCATAGTTCTCCATATAATTCAATCAATAAGTATTTATTAAGAGACTAATAAATGACAGTGTAACAAAAAATTGTAAATCTCTAGGATGCATAAATTTAGTTTTCATAAGAAGAATAAGAAATGGAAGTTTACAAATTCTTGCACTGAGTTTTATTTTTTGCCACAAAGAAGTATTTTCTAATTATATATACTCTTACCACTGGTAAGAGAAATTAAGCTATTTGTGATCATTAATGGTTTTTTTCATATATTCTGGCTAGTTTTGAACAATCTTGAATTTCTAAAGTCCAGTTCTATAGAAACTTTATTGATTCTCATTGCTTTTAGGTCACAGATTCTTGATTTTTTGGGGGGATCAGGGAGTCATTTGGTAGCCTGGTGAAATGTATTGATTCATTCTCATGATAATATTTTCAAATTCATTAAATAAATCATCAAAAGAAATATAGTGAAATATATACATATACATGTATTTGTATACATACACACACAGACACATCAATATATGTATTTATTATGAGTTCATGAATGTTTGCTTATATGTAGAAGCAATTAGATGGTTCATTGGAAAAAGTATTGATCTTGGACTCAGAAAATACAAAGTTCATGATGCAACCATTCTGGAAAGCAATTTGGAACTATACCCAAAGAACTATAAAATGAAGCTTACCCTTGGACCCAATAATATCATTACTGGGTCTGTCTCCCAACAGATTTTTTTAAAAAATGGAAAAGGATGAATTCATATTAAAAATGTGGATTAATTCTTTTTTATGTTGGCAAAGAATTGGAAATTGAGGGGATTCCTATCAATTGGGGAATGGTAGTATATTGTGGTATTTGAATTTTACATTTTACAAGTAATAGTGAGCAGGCTGCTTTAAAAAAAAAAAGAACAATAGAGACTTGCAAGAAGAATTACAAAGTGAAATGAATATAACCTGTATAGTGACAGCAATATTGTGTGATGATCAACAGTGAATAACAGTTATTCTCAACATAAAATGATCTAAGGTACTTCCAATGGACTGCTGATAAAAAATGTTATCTATCTTCAGAGAAAGAAATGGTGTGGTCTGTGTGGTCTGAATGCAAACTACCAAATATTATTTTTCAATTTTTTTTCATTTTTCTGGTTTGTTTATTTTCACAAGATGGCTCATATGGAAATGTGTTTTATGATTCTATAATTTTAGACATCACTTAATTGTTTACTATCAAAATGGAACTCAAAATGAAAGAAAATGAATGCTAAAAGTTGTTTTTACATGTTATTAAAATAGGACAAAGTACTATTTTTAAAAATGAGTTCAAATTTTGAATCAGACAGTTACTAACAGTATGACCTTGCATGATTCACATAATCTCTGTTTCCTTTAATCCTATGGAGAAGGAAATTACTCCAATATCTTTGCCAGTAAGACCCCATGGATAATATTAGTATGCTGTAGTCAGTGGGGTTCTAAGAAATCTAATATAACAAAAGGATGGAGCATGAATAGCACAATATGTATTTTGCAAGTCAAGTTCTGGGCTTAGTGATGCCTATCAACAGACCATATAGGAGTATTCCAGAATTGTTAAATTAAGAATATATACCCTAGGTTAAAATGCTGAATCTTCTATTTCTTAAATAAGTCCTTTGCAATCTGATTCCAGATTTTTTTTATCCAAATTGATTCTAATTTCATTCTGTACTGCATGAATCTGTACACTAGACAATCTTGTCTACTTACTTAATCTAGGCAAATGGATCCATCTCCTTTGTTCCTATCTTTCCAAAGACTGCTCCCCATTCTTGAAATGCATAAGCTTCTCACTCTGCAGAGTGAACTTTGAGGGTTACCTCATGAATTACCTACTCTGTGATTAGCCTCAGGAACTCTTAATCCTATTCTTTATTATTTTTTCTGGACATCCATTTTCCTTTATTTATACATGTTTATTTGTATAATGTAATGTCTTCTAGATGGATTATAAGTTCTTTGAGGACAATAAATACCATTTTTGTCTTTTGTATACACAGAACCTTGCTACTATTGCTTATTCACTCTAGGATCAAATATAAACTCCTCTGAAATTTAAAGCATATTAGATGCAGTTTCAATCTAACTTTATAGTTATAATAGACATTTTAAAAATATTCATTTAAGGCAATGGGGTTAAGTTACTTGCCCAAGTTCACACAGGCAATTATTAAGTGTCTGGAGGTCAAATTTGAACGCAGGTTCTCCTGACTCCTGGACTGGTGCCCTATTCACTATGCCACTTAGCTGCCTCTATGATAAACAATAAATACTCATAAAGCTAAGAAAACAACAGTTTAAAAATGGTAAAGAACGTGAAGAAAAAATAGTGCATCAGTGACCCACCAAAAGAATTTAAAACATCAGTTAACCTCACATATATTGTGTTTATACTCATAATGAAACATCTCATATTGTTTGAGACAAGGCTTTATAAAGAGCTTTCTCATGTATATTCTTATTTTTACTTTCTATATCTATGTGAAGTGTATGGTTCAGGGTTTGGAGGTTGGAGGAGGAAGATCTGAGCACAGAAGTTCCAAAGACTTAAATGATTTGCCAGAATAACAACACTAATAAAAGACAAATCTGAAATTCAAACTCAGGCCTTTTTTCTTCAAATCTAGATACCTTTTAAATACAAGATACTGCCTATCTGTT
The DNA here is from genome assembly GCF_037893015.1 of Macrotis lagotis. Lineage (NCBI taxonomy): Eukaryota > Metazoa > Chordata > Mammalia > Peramelemorphia > Peramelidae > Macrotis > Macrotis lagotis. The sequence goes on along the minus strand of NC_133665.1, from coordinate 154,643,466 downwards.
ATATTCCTTTCCATGGCTCTATTGTAGTAATCTCTAAATATGGTGTATTAAAAAAGAAGGAAGGAAGAAAACAAACATCTGTAAAGTGTCTACTCTGTATTAGAAATTGTGAACATAAGTTTGCAAATTTTATCAAATACTAGTATAATCAAGCAAAGGAAACTTTTTTTGAAGGAAAATATTTTTAAATTTATTTTTTTTCACATTACCAGAATAGTCCTGTAAAAGTAAACATATCCTCTCCCCCAATAAAGAAAAATCTTAAGAAAAATAAAGTGAGAGAGAAAAAAATATGCTTCAGTCTGAGTTCAGATACCATGAATTCTGTCTTTGGGATGGATAACGATATTAAATATATATCCATCAGAAAAAATTGCTTCAATATTTTTCCCCACAATTGCTATTGCTAGATGTATTTCCCTGTATTTCTTCCTTCCCACTCTCATTTATTCAATTCTCTCTCTCTCTCTCTCTCTCTCTCTCTCTCTCTCCTTTCACCCTGTCCCCACACAAAATTGTGTTTGACTACCCTTTCCCAAAATCTTCTGTTTTCTATCACCTACATACCTTTTCTCCTCTCCCTGTCCCTTTTCCCATCTCTTTCTTCTCCTATTTTCCTTTAGGGTAAGATAGATTTCTATTGAATGTGTATGTTATTTCTTCTCTGAGCCACTTCTGATGTGAGTAAAGGCTCACTCACCCCCCCATCTTCCCCTTTCCACTCCATTGCAAAAAATTTTTCTTGTCTCTTTTATGTGACTTAGACCATTCCAACTTTCCTTTCTCTTTCTCCCAGTGCATTCATTTCTTGCCCATTAACTCCATCTTTATAATATATTATACCTTTATATTCATTTCTCTCCTGTGCCTTATCTGTATTTACTCCTTCTAATTGTCCTAATGATTTAGAAAGTTCATGTGAGTTATCAGTATCTTCTTCCCACAGTTCAACCTCATTAAGTTCCTCATAGTAGTCCTTCTCATTCACTCCCTCTATACTTCACCTGAGTCCTGTACTTGAAGATCAAACTTTCTGTTCAGCCCTGGTCCTTTCAACAGGAAAGCTTGAAAATTCCCTGTTTAATTGAATGTCCATCTTTTTCCCCTGAAAAAGGATGTTCAGTTTTGCTGCATAGTTGATTCTTGATTGTAATTCTCTTAGCAAAGAAAATTCTTACCTTTAACATGTGTGAAATATTTCATTGTGCATATTAGACTATCGTTTCTCTCTTTTCCTTTCTTTTTCTCTTACTATCTCCACCTTCCTTCTTTCCATCTTTTCTTCCTTACTCCCTCCCTCCTTGCATCTCACCCTCCTTCCTTCCTTCCTTCCTTCCTTCCTTCCTTCCTTCCTTCCTTCCTTCCTTTCTTTCTTTCTTTCGTTTTTATTTTCTTATTTTCTTTCTTTCTTCTTTCTTTCTTTTCTACCTCCTAGAGTTTGGGGTTAGGTAGACAAAAGAAAAAAAGTAGCTTGATAGTTATTATAAAATTAAAGAAAATATTCAAATTATATAATATTTCTATTGTGTATGCAGTAGTAAGTGCTAAGATTCAACAGAATGCAGCAAAAGTAATCTGTAGTCCCTCCTATTCAAGCTTCATTCTTTTTGTTTAGTATTGACCTATAACTTTGTCCTTGTCCAAAAAAGATAGCTATATATGCATATCCTTTCTCAAAATTTCTTGCTAATCAGGGATAAATATGAAATGATGATGATTTATATTAAAAAACAGACATTATTTTTTAATAGAATTCCATACTTTTGAAACTGTCAAAGAAGACACAATAGAGAAAGATTGGGGGCTGAGCTTTTTCTAATTAACTTTTGCACAATTGTGTTAATTGTACATAGCAATATTTATGTATATATATATGTATAGGTAGACAGATGGACAGATATGATTTAATAATCAGGTATTAACTCCAAGTCACTTATATTTTAGGAGTTTAATCATTTAATACATTCCTAATCATTTAGTTATTATTATTATTTTATACTGATCATGGAACAGCTCACATAGGTTGGGTCCAGACATTAGAAAGAGCTTCCATATATATAATATAAAATACATATTCTCATTTTAAATTTACAATGTCAATTTGAATTATGTAGTATAAATATTATCACTTTTTTCAGTGCTTGGAGGTTGGAGGAGGAAAATCTGAGCCCTGAAATGTTTAGTTATTAGAAAATTAAAGTCAATATTAAAATTAAATTAATATTTCCATTGTTTATGCAATGTTAGTTCATGGTCAGCTCCTAAGTGCTAAGACACAACAAAATGCTGCCAGAATAGTCTGTTATCACTGTTAGACAAGTTTGATACCTTTTATTTAGTATTGACCTACGCCTTTGTTGTTTTCCACACAACATAGTTAAATGTACATATTCTTTTACAAAAATCTCTTGCGAATCAGGGCAACCAACAATTTGAAACATTACTTTGCTATCAAGATTATTTATTTTGTTCCATATTTGTGACTTCATATGCATAGATAGCTATCCAATTAGGAAACTCTATCAATGCTCATTGATGAGAGTACCACAGTGTAAAGGGACTGTATTGTGTGTGTGTTTCTGTGTGTGTATTTCTAAGTAATTTAATGACTTACTGAAAGTCATATTTTGAATTTGAATTCATAGCACATTAAATTTTGCAAAAGCACTCTAAAAATACTATCTCATGGGACATTTGGATGACGCAGTGGATAGAGCACCAGTCCTCAGGTCCTGAGGAGGACCTGAGCTTAAATTAGGTCTCACACACTTAATAATTACCTAGCTGTGTGACCTTGGGCTAGTCACTTAACCAAAAACAAAAAAAAAAGACTATCTCATTTTTTTCTTTATATTAACCCTGTGAGACAGGTATTATTATTACTTTCTTTATATGGAGGAGGAAACAGACAGAAACCTGTTGAATAACTTACTTAGGGTGCCACAGAGAAAGAGTATCTGAGGGAAGATATGAATATAGATCTTCTTGACTATATTCTAGCTGCCTGAATGGCTGTCAATACTCTATATATTAGAGTATATTTTTATATATTAGAGTATATTTTTATATATTAGAGTATATTTTTATTATCCAGTAATGCCAGGAAACATGATTGCATTCTTTCTATAATTATAAAAAACATTAATTAGTTAAAAAAGAATGTCACAATATTCATTGCATTGCATGTAATACTTAGAATGAAGTGCTAAACTAATGTATAGTCAATGTCCTTTCTGTATCCAGCCCCCCCCATGAATTTGTCTTATATATTTCTCCTATTTTCAAAATTTAGTTGCTCAGCCGATTTAAGTTTACCTTCATGATATTTTTTTAAAACAAAAATATATTTTATTTTTTCCAATTGCATGCTTTGCTAGTTTTTTGTACATGTTCATTTCTATTTTGCATATTACTCATCTTATCTAAGAGGCATTAGGACTAAAGGAAAGAAAAAAAAAACCATGAGATGAAATACAATTATTTTAAGCAATGAATAAAATATAAATTCAGATTTTATGGCTTTGTTTTTTGTTTTGTTTATTTTCCCTGCATGTGGTTGATATTGTCCATACAAGATTTATTAGGGTTCAGAATATATATGTTAATCAACTCACAATCTTAGTAATGTGTGCAATGTTCTCTTGGTTTTTCTCTTTTCCCTCATCATCAGTTCATTTAACTCTTTCCATGCTTCTGTAAAGCTCAATTGCTCCTGGTTTCTGATAGAACAATAGTACACCATAACATTTATATCCATAACTTTTTCAGCCATTCCCCAATAAATGGACACCTCCTCAGTTTCCAATTCTTTGTCACTCCAAAAAGAGTTGCTATAAATATTTTTGTACATGTGAATATTTTCCCATTTTTATGATTTCTTTTAGTTGTAGGCCTATTATTGTTATTGTTGGGTCAAAGGATATGATCAGATTTATTGCTCTTTGGGCATAGTTCCAAATTGCTCTTCAGAATGTTTGTATTAGTTCACAACTGCGCCAACAATGCATTAATGTCCCAGTTGTCCCAAGTTCTCTACATTGATCATTTCCTTTTTTAGTCATCATTTAGTCATTCTTTTTTTATCCTTCTGATAGATGTGAGGTGGTACCCCAAGGATGTTTTAATTGGCATTTCTCCAAATCAATAATGATTAGGAAAACTTTTTCAAATGACTATACATATATATATATATATATATATATATGTGTGTGTGTGTGTATATATATATATATATATATATATATATTTAATTTCTTCATCTGAAATCTGCCTTTTTACTTACAGACTTTGAAAATTTATCAATTGGGATTGATTTTTCTATTTCCAGATTTTTAATTTTCTTCGATGTATTTACGCATTACTAAAATGTTCTTGTTTGAGAGTAAACATAATACTCCCTTCCCCATAAAAATATAAAACCTCATGAGAAATAAAGTAAAAGAAAAAGGGAAAAAATGTGTTTCAGTCTCTATTCTGATACTATCAACTGTCTCAAGTGGATCACTTTCATTATCATAAGTCCATCATAGAGGTTAGTTCCATATTTTTGCATAGTTGCTATTGCTGATTATAATTCCCTCCACCCATTCCTCCTCTCTACCATCTATTATATATATTTTCTCTCCTTTCATTCTGTCCCTCTTCAAAAATGTGCTGTGGGGCAGCTGGCTGGTGCAGCCGATAGAGCACTCACTGGTCCTGTGGTCAAGATTCCCAAAACCTACATCTCAACCCAGAGACCCAGTAACCATCCAGTCCTGTGGTCCTGGGCAGGCCACCCAATCCTACCACCTTGCAAAAAGTAAAAAAGAGAAAATGTGTTATATCTGACTATCTTCTCCTATGATCTGCCCTCTGCTCTATCACCCACATCCCCTGCTCCCCTCTCCCTGTCCCCCTTCTCTCCTTTTTTCCCTAGATTTCTATACCCTATTAAGTGCGCATGCTGTTTACTCTCTGAGCTATTTTCAATGAGAATGAAGGCTCCCTCATTCCCCCTCACCTTCCTCCCTCCCATACCATTGCGAAATATCTTTTATGTGAAATATCTTAGCCTATTTTATCTCTCCTTTTTCTTATTCTCAGTACACTTCCCTTTCACCCATTGACTCCATTTTTTCCTTATATCTTCAAATTCAGCTCTCTTGTGCTTCATTTATAAAAGCTCTTTCTGCCTGCTTTATTAAATGAGAAGGTTCATGTGAATAATATCAATATCATCTTTCCATGCAGGAATACATGCAGTTCATCATCATTAAGTCCCTCATAATTTACCATTCTTGTCCATTCCTCATTTCTTTTCCCAAATTTTCTTCTATCTCCCTTAATTGATTTTTAAAATCTTTTTTTTTTGTGTGCTTTGTCATAGCCTGAGCCCAACTTCTTTATTTTTTGGAGTCTTTAGATGCAGAGGTTTGGACTTTCTCATCTTCAGATTGAGTATTTTGATACTCCATGGGACAAAAGTAGTTATCTATGATCAGGTTCCTTTTTTTCTGTTTACTCATTTCTTCAGCCTGCACCTGATTTCAGCCTGCTTCTTGAGCTTTTGAGCATTTTTGGGACAACCCAGCAAGGACCTCAGTATGTGAGGCTCTGACTGCTCTCCTGGTCTGTGAATGACAAGTTCGCTCCTCTGGCCTGGGGCTGTGAGGGGGGATATCCATGCTCTATGGGGGCCCCAGACTGTGAACAAGGACTGCATATGATCAAAGGTGCAGAGTCCTATCCCAGGGACAGAGGACAGACCTCGATATCTTCAACTACTCCCTTACTCTCCATGAGCTGAGCACTCAGGACATAGCTCCTGGGTGGCTCCTGCTGGGCAGCTCACTGCTGGGATAGCTCCATGGGCTTGCTCCTGTTTCCTGGGATCTGGGCTGTGCTGAGCTCTGTCTGAGCTTCTCACTTGCTGATGCAGAAGTCTCCCTGCTATCTTTCAAGTTATGCTTGGTGCTCCCAGGGGTGCAGGTCAGAAAACTGCTTCTGCTGCCGGGAGTCGGTGCTCCCAGGTGCCTTGGGACTGTTCCCAGGAGCCAAGATGGCAGGAGGAGTACACCCTCTCTTAGGAGCTCTCTCCAAAAAATTTCAAAAACCTTAAAATTATGACTCTAACTAAATTTTCAAGAGACAGAAAGAGCCAGTAAGCTAATTCCCCAGCCCAAAGTAAACTGGAAAATAGTGAGTAGGCTTTGTTCCACAGGTTTGGAGGGGTGGCAGTGTACCAGAGAGAAGGCACTTCAGCCTCCCAGGAATGAATTTTAGTATTATAAGTTTTATTCAGTTGTCGATATATTTTGTAAATGAGACATTTATCAGAACCCTGCTTATGAAAATTGTTTCCCAATTTCTCTTATCAATTTCTGTTTTTCTTCTAATCTTGTCAGCTTTTTAGCAGCTTTTTACTTTTTACTAGTTTTATCAGTGCAAAAACATTTTAAATTTAATATAGTAAAACATGCATTTTTGATTGTGTAATTATTCTATTTCATTTTTGCTACTAAATTTCTCATCCTACAGATAGAGTATTTCTTTATCTCCTAATTGTTCTTTAGCTTCACCCCTGTTTTTCTAAATACTGACCCATTTTTACCTTTTTTTTTGTTATAGGGTGTGAGATGTAGGAATATGCCTAGTGTGGGCATGCTATTTTTCAGTTTTCCCACCAGTTTCTGGAAGTAGTGCTTTCTTTTCCCATACATTAATGTCTTATGTTTCTCAAACAATAAATCTTTATAGTTGTTTAAGGCGGTTCCTTTTGTATCTGCTTTAAACCAGTGGCCTAATACTCTATTTCTTGACCAGTATCAGGATGTTTTAGATGAAAGCTACTTTATAGTTCAGTTTTAGAACTGCTACAGTTGAGTCTCCTTGCTTTGTGGTTTTTTCCCATCAATTACCTTGATATAATTGCTATTTTGGCTGCAGATTACTTTTTGCTACTATTTTTCTAGCTCAAGAAAATAGTTTTTTGAGAGTTTGATTGGTATGGCGCTGATTAAATATTTTAATTTTGGCTAAATTGTTATTTTTATTATTTTTACAGCCTAACCTCGAGCAATTAATATTTTCTAATTGTTCGCATCTGATTTTATTTCTGTGAAAGGCATTTTATAATTGTGTTAAATTCTTTGTTTTATCTTGGGAGGTAGATTCCTAATTTTTGTATCTATAGTTACTTTAAATGTACTTTATCATCCCATCTCTTGCCTTTGGGCTTTGTTGTTCATATATAAAAATGCTGATTATTTTTGTGGGCTTATTTTATATCTTGCTACATTGGCGAAGCTGTTAATTATTTCAAGTAGTTCTTTTAAGTTGATTTTTAGGTATCCCTATTTATAATATTATATCATCTGTAAAGAGTGAAAGCTATGATTCCTCCTTGCTAATTTTCATTCCTCCAAATTCTTTTTCTTTTCTTATTGCCAAAATTAACCTATCTAACACTATTCTGAATAGTGGTGGTGATAATGGGCATCTTTGTTTCATTTCTGAACTTATTGCTAATGTTCCTAGTTTATTCCCATTACATATATAGTTTGTTGATAGTTTTAAATAGATACTACTTATTATTTTAAGGAAACCTCCATTTTTTCCTACTCTCTAGTGTTTTAAATAGGAAAGAATGTTGTATTTTGTCAAAAGGTTTTCAAGATATATTGAGATAATTAAAGATTTCTATTAGCTTAGCTATTGATATAATAACATATGTTTAATATGTTCAATAGCTCTGAACTATCCCAAAAGAGTTCTGAATTATATCTTTATTTTCTTCCTCTTTGGTGGTGATTTCACTGTATTCATTTTTTGGTACTGATAATTTGGTTTTCTTCTTTTTTTAATTGAATTAGCCAATTCCATTTTATTGATTTTTTTTCATAAAAGCAACTCATAGTTTTATAAGATCAATGCTTTTCTTGCTTTCAATTTTGCTAAATTCTTTGATTTTTCAGAATTTTTTATTTGGTCTTTAATTGATTTTTAATTTGCTCTTTTTTTCCTAGCCTTTTTTTCAGTCCTTGTTTCTTCTTTCTGAAATTTATTCATGTGTATATATATATATATATATATATATATATATATATATAATTTTCCCTAAAAACCTTCTTTTTTCTGCATCTTATAAATTTTGTTATGATGGCTCATTGCTATCACTTTCTTGAATAAAAATATAGATTAATTCTATTATTTGTTGCTTGATCCACTCATTTTTTAAAAATTAGGTCATTTAGTTTCCAATTAATTTGTGGATTATCTTTCAATGACCTTTCATGATCTTTTCATATCCAATTCCTCTAAGTATAATCTCTTCCTTTGTCCCTAAAGCATTCCAACTCTAATATCACACCCACCACAAGCAATATATAGATAGGGCACATACTCTGCCACCTTCCCTACTGAATTCCAACCTTAATACTACAACTCTCCCCAACCGAAGTGTCACATATAATGTCTCTCTCTGTCCCTATAGTGCTCCAACTATAAGATTATAATACTTATTTACTTAAGTATGTAATAAGGCAAAATCATTTCATGGTTTATTGATGCTCAACCCTTCTATGTACACTCTCACCCTCTGGCCCATATTGCATTACTAGATACTAAAGTATCTAGCATATTGAATTACTTCATGATTTAAGTATCCTTAGACTCTCTAAGTACTTTCCATCCTTCTGTCTCAATAGGAAATATCATCCTCATAATAATCATCATTTAATGTCTCATTTATACCCATATCCTCTAAGTACAATCCCATCAACTATACTCAGTCCTCATTTGCTGAGGTATTGTCTAAAGGCTTTAACCCTATACCCATAGCTTTTCTGTAAGCATGCTTCTTTTATCCATCCTGAGAGAGATACAATTCTCAAGAATTATAAGTGCTATCTTCCCTTGTAGAGATGTATGTAATTAAGTGTTCTTGATAGCATTTTTTGATTTCTATTTACCTTTTCTTCACCTCAAGATTATTGTGTTTGAGGATCATATTCTCTATTCATTATTAGTCTTTTTAATAAGAAAATTTTGAAAGTCCTCTTTTCATTGAAAATTCATTTTTTCTCCTGATAGAGAATATTCTGAATTTTGCAGGGTAGTTAATTTTTGGTTGTATTTCCAAAAACATCATATTCTAGGTCCTCTGATCTTTTATTATTGAAACTGATAAGCCTGTTGTATTTCTGATTGAGCTTCCTTGGTATTTATTTATTTATTTTTTTCAAGGCAGTGGGATAAACTGACTTGTCCAAGGTAGTACAACTAAATAAGTATTAAGTGGCTGAGACTGAATTTGAACTCAGGTCCTCCTGACACCAGGTCCAGTGATTTATCTCCTTCATCACACAGCTCTTTCATTTCCTTGGTATTTAAATTGCTTTTTTCTGACTGCTTGTATTATCTTCTCCATTATTTGAGAATTCTAGATTTTGGACATGATATTTCTTAGAGTTTTTATTCTGGGATCACTTTCTGTAGGTGTTCTGTATATTCTTTCAAGAACTATTTTGCCTCCTTGATCTAGGATATTAGAGGAATTTTCCATGGTAATTTCCTGAAAAACATTTTGTAGGTTGTTCTTTTGATCTAGGCTTTCATATAGACCAATAATTCAAAATTATTTCTCATTCTTCTATTTTTCAGAGTTGTTTGTTTTTCCTAAAAGACACTTTACGTTTTCTACTATTTTTTCCATCCTTTTTATTTTGTTTGAAAGAATCTTGGTTTTTCACAGTCATTAATTTCCATTTGACCAATTCTAATTTTTAGAGTTGTTCTCTTCAGATAGTTTTTTTTTTCCTTTTCAAGTAACTTAATTTTACTTTTAAATGAGTTGATTTTTAATTTGCTCTTTTTTTCCTAGCTTTTTTTTCAGTCCTTGTTTCTTTGTTCTGAAATTTATTCATGTATTTATATATATATATGTATATATATATATATACATATATATATATATATATATAAAATTTTCCCTAAAAAACTGCTTTTTTCTGCATCTTATAAATTTTGTTATGATGGCTCATTGCTATCATTTTCTTGAATAAAAATATAGATTAATTCTATTATTTGTTGCTTGATCCACTCATTTTTTGACCAGTTCTAATTTTTAGAGTTGTTCTCTTCAGATAGTTTTTTTCTTTCCTTTTTGAGTAACTTAATTTTACTTTTAAATGAGTTGTTTTCATTTTCCAATTGATTATTTTTACTTTTAAAATAGTTGTTCTTCTGAGTCAATTTTTCATAATTCTCCTTCATGGCTCTTATTTCCTTTTACCATTTTTCTTCTTCCTCGCTTCTTTGATTTTTAATATCTTTTTAAACCTTTTTCATGAATTTTTGGATTTGAGTTCAATTCATAAACTTTTTTAAGACTTCCCATGTAGATATAATTTGCCACTGCTGTCTTTTTCAAAGATGGTCTTTTTATCATCTCTCTCTGAATAGTAGCTTTCTGTAGTTAGTGCTTTTTGTTTTTTGCTCATTTTGATAGTAGACAAGCCTCCCACATCTTCAATGTAGGTTTTTAGATATTCTATAAAATTGTATCATTTCCTAATATAAATATTGATCATCTGGCTTTGTATAAATGATATCAGCCATCTTGGTGGAAAAGAAAAAAAGCATCTGCCTTAATGGACAGAATTCAGGATGGGAAATTAGAAACTACTGTTTTTACAATTTATCTTAGAAACTAAAAGCATAGTGATCATGAGTTAGTTATTTAACCTTTACTGGAAATAATAATATCCTCACCAGACGAGCTGTTTTGGATATTAAATGTCATAGTGAATTGAGTATAATGTGTTTTACACACCTTACAGTGTGATATCAATGCTAATTACTATTTATAATTCTTTAAAAATCCTTGTCAAGTCTGAAAGTAAAATTCTAAGTGCATAATTCATATGAATCTTTGTTAACCATTTAGTTTTTGTTGTAATTGTTTATTTTGAACAAATATAGAGACATTAGTGGAGTTTTTTTTAGTTAAATTTGTGAAGTTCAGATCTCTAACAGTTCTATATCCTAAGAAAATGACAAAATGAAGCATTTGACTAAACCAAAATGAATTCTAGAATTTTAGGTAAATAAAATATTAACTACTAAATAGATGAAAATTGTAGGGTGTTAGAGCTAAAAAAGGTGCTATGTTGAACTGTGGAAAGCAGTCTGGTGAAGTCTTAAAAAATTATCCCTTGCTTTAAAAACAAACTGTCATGACAAGGTGAATTTGCAATTCTTCATTTTTACGAATACCCAACTCTCTAACCTTTTTCAGTTTTCCTTGTTTCATTTTTCATTTTAAGTTTCCAAGCATGAGCTGTATATTTGCTTGTCTTCCTTTTCCTACTTTAAAAATCATTCTATATATTCACCAGTCTTTTTTTTTTATTTCTCCACTTCCCCCCATAAAGAAAGCAATTCACTTTTTTCAAAAAAACAAATTTTTTTTAATGATAGACTTTTTTTAGAAAGAAAGGATCTGACTGAGCAAATTTTAATAATCCTTAATCTGTTTTGCCTTCATCCGAATACTTTTTTTTCTTTCTAGAATGAAGTATGAAAGAGAAAACAAACCATTCAACAAGGTCTGTATGATAGAATAGAAAATGCAAAATTGCTGATTATGACTGTAGACAGTACTGTGGAAAGATGGAAAAATGGACCACATCTTCCTTAGTGGCTTATCCTAAAAATAAGCACTTACTCTGTATTTTTTTTATGTGGACTCTGTCAATTTGTACCATGCTTGTTGGAACCTACAGATACATTCATAAAAGAACTGTTCTCCTATAACATGGTGGACTGTTCAGAATATCCTCCCATGGTTTTTCTCATTTTATCTTTACAAAATTTTAATGAGGTAATCAGTGATTGTATCATTACTGTCTTCCTCATTTTACAGATGAAAATTTATTGATAGATTCAGTAATATGCTTAAGTTAATTCTGAGAAGACTAAAATTCAATTCTCTTAGGCCTCTATGTTCTTTCCCTTATAACTCATTGCCGTGGCTGACTTGTTATAGTAATCTTTCACATTTTTGTGTATATTATATTTTTGATTCCCACATATAATATGTCAATTTCCCAGCATGTTTTCAGACCTAGACTAAATGACCATTGTTATGTATATTGCAGTAGAGAGTATTGGGGGGGGGGGTGAAAGAAAGACCAGAGCAACTTTGAAATCCCTTCAAGATCTCAAATCCTATGTTTTTTGTTACTTTACTGAATTTAGATAAATTTAGATAAAATATCATTTAATTTTCCTCTATTTTTTCCACTCATCATATACAGTCTTAGTTTATGACATTCTAAGTATCAAATTTAGAATAATAATGAATTTTGAAGCTTTTTCAGTCCACAATTTTCTTATTTTATGCTGCAGAACATTAAGCAAATAGATTTTAAATGATTAACAGAGAAATACAAGTTACAGGTCTCTCTGATTCCAAATTCAGCTTTCTGTGCACGAAGACAGGATATTTCTGACGATTTCCTGACAGTTCACGGCGATCACAGATTTAGAGTTGGAAGGTAACTTGAAGATCAGCTGGTCTGATAGGTGAGGAAACTGTAACTGAGAACCAAAGTAGAAGAAAATAAAATGATTTTTGCAAGGAATATGAAGCAGAGATGGGATTTGAGTCTAACTACCTGAACCTAAATATTATTTGCTTTTTTTCTCTGATACATAGTTTTCTACATAAAAGATCCATTCAATAAAATTTGGCTGAACAAATTTAATGACAATGTGAGTTTGAATTCAGTGTAGAAAATGGCAATGAAAAATAAAAGATATCATGGTGTAGGCCTGAGCATTCTACAGGTTAGAGCAAGGGTTAATAATATTTATGTGTCATGAAGTGTTTTAACAAACTGGAGAATCCTAAGGACACTTCATGATAATGCTTTTAAATGTACAAATAAAATTCACAGGATCTCAAAAGAAACAGTATTAAAATAATCTCTATTTCTCTGTATAACCTATCTTTTAAAGTTCAAAACCTCTCGCTTAAGAAATCTTTTGCTAGAGGATTGAGACTATCAAGAAATTCAATCATGTCATTTTGGGGATTTATTAATAAATTAATATTGTTAAGGCTTTTCTCATATAAGGGCTAGATACGTTTTTATGGGATTCTAATTTCTCCATCATTGTTTCTTCATTTAGTGGATCTTGTGATAATATTATATGGAAAACCTCTTGAATAAAAGCACACTGGGATAACCAATGTCAAAGTAAAAATAATCCAGTTTTCACATTGAGGGAAACAGAGGCTGCATAAGATAGTGCAGATAAACAAAAGTTGACTTCAGAATTGAAAAGACCTGGTTTGAGCTTGCACTTCTATATGTACTTCATGGTTGAGCCTGAGTCATAGAAAACAAAGTTGGCATTATTGGAGTGTCGCCCCCCTTCCATTTTTCCCCACACATGGGTTAATATATTATTAAAATATACTGAAAGTTTCCATTGCATCTAGGAATTCAGGATGAGTACACAGTATCTCATCAGCCTACTCTCCAGGAAGGTTGGTGAGGCTGTTCTGATTATGTAAATCGTATTGAAATATGTTTAGTATAGAAAATTAGTAGCATACCATTCCCAAAATTAGCTATACAAAGGGGAAACGGGGGAATTTTATTTTCTACTACATATTACAGGAAAATTTAATGTGTTTTTTGCCATGTAAGTATATTTCTGTGTATATCTATGCAGATTTTATGAATAACAGTTACAAAGGTATATATAAAAGTAGTAAAAATTTGCCTGTATAGAAAGACAGAAATAATAAATGCTCACTTCTCAGACTATGATGCAATAAAAATTACATGTAATAAAGGGTCATGGAAACATAAACCAAAAACTAATTGGAAACTAAGTCACTTAATTTCAAACACTGGATGGGTCAAATAGTAAATATTAGAAATAATCAAAACATTTGTTTCCAAGAAAATAATACTAATTGAGACATCATACCAAAATTTATGAGACACAGCCAAGACTATTTTGAGGGGAGACTTTATATATCACTAAATGCCTATATTAATAAAATAGAGAAAGATCAATGAATTTGGTATGTAACTAAAAAGCGAGAAAAAATAAATTAAAGATTCCCAATTAAATATCAAATTAGAAATTTTGAAAATCAAGGAAGAGATTAATAAAATTGAAAGCAAGAAAACCATTGATCTCATAAATAAAACTAAGAGTTGGTCTTATGAAAAAGCCAATAAAACAAATAAACCTTTGATTAATATGATTTAAAAAAGAAAGAAAGAAGGGGCACCAAGATGGTGCAGTGGAAAGAGCTTTGACCCTGGAATCGGGAGGACCTGACTTCAAATCTGAACTCAGTCACTTAACAATTGCCTAGCTTGGGCAAGTGACTTAATCTCATTGCCTTAAATAAATTAGAGAGAGAGAGAGAGAGAGAGAGAGGATAGCCAAATAACCAATACCAAAAAAGAAAAGGGTGATCTAACCACCAATGAGGAGGAAATTAAAGACATAATTCAGAACTATTTTGCTGAACTGTATGCCATTAAATTGGATAACCAGAGTGAAATATGGATGAATATTTACAAATTATAATCTGCCCAGATTAACAGAAGAAGACATAGAATACAGAGGACATAAAATACTTAAATAAGCTAATTTCAGAAAGAAATTGAATAAACCATCAATAAGCTCCCTAAAGAAAAAAACTCCAGGTCCAGTTGGATTACAAGTGAATTCTACTGAACATTTAAGGAACAATTAATTCCTATTCTACATAAACTCTTGCTCTGCCAAATTCCTTTTATGAAAATATGGTGATGATGCCTAAACCAGGAAGAACCAAAACTGGCAAAGAAAATTATAGCGCAATCTCCCTAATGTATATTGATGTAAAAATCTTAAATAAAATTTTAACAATGAGGCAACAGCAAATTATGATTAGGATATCAGGTAGGATTCATACCAGGTAAGTAGGGATAGTTTAATATTGGGAAAATACATGACATAATTGAACATATTAACACTTAAAAAAACAGAAATCATATGATTATATCAATCAATGCTGAAAAAGCCTTTGATAAAATACAATTTTCCTATTAAAAACAAGAGAAAGTTTAGGAATAAATGGTGTTTTCTTTAAAATAATAAACAGCATATCAAAAATCATCATCAAATATTTGTAAGGGGAATAAACTCAGAACATTTCCAATAAAATCCAGGGGAAAACAATGATGCCCATCATCATCATTACTATCCAACATATTACTAGAAATACTGTAGCAATGAGACTAAAGAGAAATAGAAGGAATCAGAATTGGCAGTGAGGAAGCAAAGTTTTCACTCTTTGCAGATGATATGATGGTATACTTAAAGAACCTGAGAAAATCATCTAAAAACTTGTTGAAACAATTAAAAAATTCAGCACAGTAACAGGATGTAAAATAAACTCACATAAATCATCAATATTTCTATATATGAATAAGAAAGCCCAAGAGCAAGAGATGGAAAGCAAAACTTCAATTAATTATATACAACATTGAATACTTAGAAATCTACTTTCCAAGACAAACCCAGAAACTGTATGAATAAAGTTATGAAGTACTTCTCACCTGAATAAGATCTAAATAATTGGAAAAATGTCAATTGCTCATTGTTAAGTCTAACTAATATAATAAAATGACAATTTTACCAAATTAAATTAGTTGTTCAGTGCCATACCAATGAAACTACCAAATCACTCCTTTACTAAACTAGAAAAGTATTAACAAAATTCATCTGGAACAACAAAATCATAAGAATAGCAAGGGAACTGGTAAAAAATGTAAAGGAAGGTGGCCTAGCTCTCTAAAACTATACTATAATGCAGCAGTCATCAATAATGGTACTGGTTAAGAAATAGTCATGAATCACTGAATTAGTATGGATTCAGAAGAAACTGAAGTAAATGACTACAGCAATCTACCATTTGACAAACCCAAAGACAACAGATTCTGAGATTAAGAACTCACTGTTTGACAAAAATTGTTGGGAAAAACTGGAAAACAGTATGGAACAAAACTAGGCATAGATCCACATCTCATACCCTGTAGCAAAATATGGTCAAAATGGATACAGGGTTAGACATAAAGAGCGATACCATAGATAAAATAATAGAACAAGAAATATTCTAGCTATCAAATATATGGAAATGGAATAAATGGAAGACTAAACAAAAATCAGAGTACATTCACTTTTTTTATTTTTTAATATTTAATATTTATTCTCATTTTGTACAAATTTTTCATACATTAATAAAATATTCTTCTTTAAGAGTAAACAAAATACCCCCTCCCCCCAAAAAATATAGACTCACTTGAGTGATAAAGTAAAGGGGAGAGAGAAAAACATTAAAATAAAAAAATTAATAATAGTAATAATTGTAGGTATGGCCAGGTGGCACCGTGGATGGAGCACCAGCCCTGGAGTCATGAGCAGCCAAGCCCACATTCAGCCCCGTACACCCAACAATCACCCAGCCGTGTGACATGCAAGCCACCCAAACCCCACTGCCAGGCAAAAACCAAAAAAAAAAAAAAAAGAAAAAAAAAGAAAAGAAAATAGTAATAATAGTAGGAGTGGCTAGGTGGCAGACAGAGCATTGGCCCGTGAACCAGGAGCACCTGGGTCCAAATCTGGGCTCAGACACCCAACGATTACCCTGCTATGCAGCCCCGGGTGGGCTACCCAGCCCCATTTGCCCTGCAACCCCCCAAAATAATAATAATAATAATAATAAATGTGCTTGAGTCTTCGTTCCAACACCAACAACTCTGTCGCAAGTTGGTCACATTCTTAATGATAAGTCCATGGCAAAAGTTACTTCCATATTTTTCCACTGTTGCCATTGCGGATCGCAACTCCCTCCTTTCGTATTTCTCCACTACCATGTACTATATTTTTTCTCTCCTTTCACTGACTCTGCTGTAGGGTCGCTGAGTGGCGCAGCAGACAGATCCCTGGCCCTGGGGCCAAGAGGCCCTGAGACCCCCCACCACCACCCCTTAGGCCTAGAATCCACCGGCCATCCAATCCCAGCTCCTTACAAGAAGTAAAAAAGAAAATGTGTTATATCTGACCACTCTCCTCCGATGGTCCATCTTCTCCTCCGTCACTCACATTCCCCCCCCCTTCCCCCTGCTTCCCCCTCCTTCTTACTCCAGATGTCTATACCCCATTGAGTATATATGCTGTTTCCTCTCCTAGCCATCTCTGATGAGAGCAAAGGTTCCCTCATTCCCCCTTGCCTCCCCCCCTTCCATAACATTTCAGTAGCTCATTGTAATAAAGAAAAATCTTATTATATGAAATATCTTGGCCTATTCCACCCTCTCCTTTTTCTTTCTCCCATTACATTTCCCTTTTTTCTAAGAACTCCATTTTTACTCCATATTTTATCTTCGAATTCAGCTTTCTCCTGTGCTTCAACTATAAAAGTTCCCTCTACCAGCTCTATTAACTGAGAAGGTTCATGTGAGTATAACAGTATCATTTTTCTATGCAGGAATACATCATTATTAAGTCCCTCATATTTTCCCCTTCTTCTCCAATCTCTATGCTTCACCTGAGTCCTGTATCTGAAGATCAAACCTTCTGTTCAGCTCTGGCCATTCCAACAGGAACATTTGAAATTCCCCTGGTTCATTGAAAGTCCATCTTTTTCCCTGGAAGAGGACATTCATTTTTGCTGGGTAGTTGATTCTCGGTTGCATTCTAAGCTCTTTTGCCTTCCAGTATATTATATTGTAAGACCTATGAGCTTCCAATGTAGTTGCTGCTAAGTTCTGTGTGATCCTGACTGCAGCTCTATGATATTTGAATTGTTTCCTTCTGGCTGCTTGTAATATTTTCTCTTTGACTTGGGAGTTCTGGAACTTGGCTATAATATTCCTAGGCGTTGGTTTTTTGGGATCTCTTTCTTGGGGGGATCAGTGGATTCTCTCCATTTCTATTTTGCCTTCTGCTTCTAGAATATCAGGGCAATTTTCCTGTAGTAATTCTTTGAAAATGATGTCAAGGCTCTTTTCCTGATCATGACTTTCAGGTATTCCAATAATTTTAAAATTATCTTTCCTAAGTCTGTTTTCCATATCAGTTGTTTTTTTCAATGAGATGTTTCACATTTTCTTCTAATTTTTCATTTTTTTGGTTTTGAAGTAATGAATCCGGGTTTCTTGTAAATTCATCAATCTCCCTGACTTCCATTCTTTGTCTGAAGTATTTGTTCTCCTCAGAGAGTTTTCTTATCTCTTTTTTCCATCTGGCCAATTTTGCTTTTTAAAGCATTCTTCTCCTCAGTAACTTTTTTGAACTGTTCTATCCATTTGACCTAAGCTGGTTTTTAGCATGCTATTTTCTTCAGCATTTTTTTGGATTTCCTTGACTAGGCTGCTGACTTCATTTTCATGTTTCTCCTGCATCTCTCTCCTTTCTTTTCCCAGTTTTTCTTCCAACTCCTTCATTTGATTTTCAAAGTCTTTTTCTGAGCTCTGTCATAGGCCTGAGCCCAATTTCTGTTTTTCTTGGAGTCTTTAGATGTATGAGCTTGTGCTTCTTCATCTTCTGACTGAATATATTGATCCCTCTTGGGTTCATAGATAATGCATTTCTCAATGGTGTTTCTCTTGTTTCTCTGCTTGTTTATTTTCCCAGCCTAAGCCTGTGTTTTTAGGGTGCTTCCTGAGCTTTTGGGACACTCCCACAAGGGTTTCAGTGTGTGAGGCTCTGTCCTCCCTCCTGGTATGTGAATGACCATAAGCGCCCCTCTCTGCTACGGGACTGAGGTGGAGGGGGCCCTGCTGTTCTATGGGGGGGCCTAGACTGGGATCAGGATCTGAATGTGGTCAGAACCCCAGAGTCCTGTTCCAGAGGCAGAGGACAGAGCTCTGCAGTCTCTCTTCACTCCCCTCCCTAGGTTCAATGGCCTCATGCTCTGGGGGCTCCTGCTTACTGGCTCAGCCTGCTTCTGTTCCTGGATCTGACATGCAGTGGCCAAGCAGCTTGCTGTGTACCCTGAGGGCTGGGCTACATGTGCTTTCTCTGGCAGAGCTCCCCAGCTGTTCCCCCAAATTGTGCCTAGTGCTCCCCCGGGGGTGCAGCTCAGGAGACTCCCCCGCTGCTGTGAGCCGTGGCTCCCTGCGCCCTGGGGCTGCCTCCAGGAGGCTGATGTTCTTTTGCTCTGGCAGGCCACCCCTCCAAACCCAGGGAGTAGAGCCTTTCTGCTTTTTTTCCAGGTTACCTTGAGTAGGAGAGCTTTCTCATTGGGTCCCTCTGTGGGTTCCGTCTCTCAAAATTTTAGTTAGAGTCCTTAGTTTCAAAGATTTATGAGAGAGCACTGAAGACAGGATCTGCTCTTGTCACCATCTTCTAGAGTACATTCTTAACTGCAAAATGAATGACCGTATGACTATATGAAATTAAAAAGATTTTGCATTAATAAAATCAATTACCAAAATGAGAAGGAAAGTAGAAAGATTAGAAACAATTTGCACAACCAGAATTTCTGATAAAGATCTCATTTCTAAAATATATAGAGAATTGCATCAAATTTGTAAGGTTACAAGTCATTCCCTAATTGATAAATGGTCAAAGCATATGAATAGGTAGTTTTCAAATGAAGAAATTAAAGTTATATGGAATTATAAGAAAATGTGCTTCAAATCATTATTGAGTACAGATTTAAGCAACTCTGAGGTATTACCTCACACCTATCAGATTGGCTAAGATAACAGAAAGGAAAAATGATCATTGCTGGAGAGTTTGTGGAAGGATTGGGACATTGATGCATTGCTGGTGGAGTTGTGAAAAGATCCAACCCTTCTGGAGAGTAATATGGAACTATGTTCAAAGAGCTATAAAGCTGTTCATTGATTCCCTTTGACATAGAAATTACAAGGAGGGAATCATAATAAAAGGGAAAAGTCCTATATTTTCCAAGATATTCATAGCAACTCTTTTTGTACTGGTAACGAATTGGAAATTGAGGGGATGCCCATCAATTGGGGAATGGCTAAACAAGTTATGGAACAGGAATACTATGGTATATTATTGTTTTTTAAGAAACCATAAATGGTTGGAGTCCAAGAAGCATGGAATGACTTACAGGATCTGATGCTGAGTGAAGGGAGCAGAACCAGGAGAACACTGTACCGAACAACAATATTGTCAGATGATCAACCTTGATGGAAGCACCTCCTCTCAGTAGTTCACAGACCTAGAACAACCATATTAGACTGGCTATGGACAATATTATCCCCATTTCATGGGAAGAAATGTAAGACAAAACAAAACTAACAAAAAATAACCCTTCAGAATCCAATCAATACTATATATATATATGTGTGTGTATATATATATATATATATACATATATATAATATATATAATGTAATATATATAATATAATATATAATATAATATATATATAATACTATATATATATAATTTATTTATTTTTATTTACACATGAGTAAAATATTCATGTTTAAGAGTAAACATAATACACCCTTCCCCATAAAAATATAAAATCTCATGAGAAATAAAGTTAAAGAAAGAGAAAAAAAATGTGTTTCTGTCTGTGTTCTGATTCCATCAACTCCACCTCAGATAGATCACATTCTTTATCTTAAGTTCATCATAGAAGTAACTTCCATATTTTCCCACAGTGGCTTTTGCTGATTGTAATTCATTCCATCCATTCTTCTCCATTATATTTATTATATTTTCTCTCACCTTTCACTCTGTCCCTCTTCAAAAATGTGCTGTGGGACAGCCACGTGCTACAGTGGACAGAGTTCCGGACCTGGGGTCAAGAGGCCCGAAGCCCACATCCCAATCCAGAGACCCAGCAACTGCCTAGCTCCAAGGTCCTGGACAAGCCACCCAATCCCAGCACCTTGCAAAGATAGAAAGGAAATGTGTTGTATTTGACTATCCTCTCCTATGATCTACCTTCTCCTCTATCATACAATTCTCCCACCTTCCCCCATACCCTTTCTTTCCTTTTTCCTCTAGATGTCTATCCCCTAGTGAGTGTATGCTGTTTTATCTCTGAGCCATTTCTGATGAGAATGAAGGTTCCCTCATTCCCCCTCACCTTCACCCCTTGCATACAATTGCAAAAGCTGCATGAAATATCTTTTATATGAAATATCGTATTCAATTCTACCTCTTTCTTTTACTCCAGTACATTTCCCTTTCACCCATTGACTCCATCTTTACTCTCTCTCTCTCTCTCTCTCTCTCTCTCTCTCTCTCTCTCTCTCTCTCTCTCTACATATATATATATATATATATATATATATATATATATCTTCAAATTCACTTCTCTCCTGTGCCTCCTCTATAAAAACTCCTTCTATCTGCTCTATTAAATCAGAAGGTTCAGATAAATATTATCAGTATCAACTTTCCATGCAGGAATACACACAGTTCATCATCATTAAGTCCATCATAGTGTACCTTTCTCATCCACTCTCTCTATGCATCACCTGAGTCCTGTACTTGAAGGTCAAACTTCTGTTCAGCTCCAGTCATTTCTTTTTTTTTAAGTTTTTTTTTTTTGCAAGTCAAACGGGGTTAAGTGGCTTGCCCAAGGCCACACAGCTGGGGAATTATTAAGTATCTGAGACCAGATTTAAACCCAGGTTCTCCTGACTCCAGGGCTGGTGCTTTATCCACTATGCCACCTAACTGCCCCCATTAGCTCCAGTCATTTCAACAAGAACATTTGAAATTCCCCTGTTTCATTAAAAGTCCATCTTTTCCCCTGGAAGAGGATGTTCAGTTTTTCTGGATAGTTGATTCTCGATTTCATTCCAAGCTCTTTTGCCTTCCGCAATATTATATTCCAAGCCCTATAAGCCTTCAATGTAGTTGCTGCTAAGTTCTGTGTGATCCTTACTGCAGCTCCATGATATTTGAATTGTGTCCTTCTAGCTACTTGTAATATTTTCTCTTTGACTTGGAATTTCTGGAACTTGGTTATAATGTTCTTGGGGTTTATTTTTTTGGATCTCTGGGGGAGATTGGTGGATTCTCTCAATTTTTGTTTTACCATTTGCTTCTAGGATATCAGGACAATTTTCCTGTAGGAATTCTTTAAAAATGAGGTCAAGACTCTTTTCCTGATCATGACTTTCAGGTATCCCAATAATTTTTAAATTATCTTTCCTAAATCTGTTTTCCAGATCAGTTGTTTCTTTTTCATTGAGATGTTTCACATTTTCTTCTAACTTTTCATTTTTTTTTTTGGTATTCCATTACTGTGTCTTGATTCTCACAAAGTCATCAGCTTCCTTCTACATCTGAAGGATTTGATTTCCTCAGAGAGCTTTCATATCTCCTTTTCCATCCAGTCAATTCTGCTCTTTAAAGCAGTCTTCTCCTCAACTTTTTGAACTGTTTTGTCATTTGACCTAAGCTGGTTTTTAACATGTTATTTTCTTCAGAATTTTTTTGGATCTCCTTTACTAAGCTACTGACTTCATTTTCATGTTTTTCCTGCATCTCTCTCATTTCTTTTTCCAATTTTTCTTCTATCTCCCTTACTTGATTTTCAAAATATTTTTTGAGTTCTGTCATAGCCCGAGCCCAACTTCTATATTTCTTGGAGTCTTTAGATGCAGAAGCTTATACTATCTCATCTTCAGACTGAGTATTTTGATCCTCCTTGGGATCATAGACAAAATAATTGTCAGTGGTCCAGTTCCTGTTTTTATTCTGTTTACTCATTTCCCCAGTCTATGCCTGGTTTTGGGGTGCTTCCTGAACTTTTGACTTTTATTGGGACATCTCCACAAGGATCTCAGTGTGTTAAGCTCTGACTGC
The DNA here is from genome assembly GCF_037893015.1 of Macrotis lagotis. Taxonomy (NCBI): domain Eukaryota; kingdom Metazoa; phylum Chordata; class Mammalia; order Peramelemorphia; family Peramelidae; genus Macrotis; species Macrotis lagotis. The sequence continues at coordinate 154,620,594 of NC_133665.1, read as the reverse complement.
TCTCCTGGTCTATGAATGATCACAAGCACACCCCTCTGCCATGGAACTGAGGTGGGGGGGGTTCTCTGATCTTTGGAGGACCTAGATTGCAATCAGGGTCTGAACATGTCAGAGACCTTGAGTCCTGTTCCAGGGACAGAGGACAGACCTTGGAAGTCTCCCTCCACTCCCTTACCTTTGGTGGGCTAAGCACTCATGGCCCAGCTGCTCAGAGGCTCCTGCTGGGTGACTTCACAGGCCTGCTACTGTTTCCTGGATCTGGGCTGCTGTGTCTGAGCTGAGTGCCACATCTGTGCTGATGGCCTGGGCTCTGCACTCACTCTTAGCAGAGGTCTCCCTGCTGATTTTCCGAGTTGGGTTTGGTGCTCCCTGGAGTTTAGATAAGGATTCTGCTTCTGCTTTTGGGAACTGGCACTCCCAGGCTTCCTGGGAGGCTGAAGCTCCTTCCCTCCATGTGGTACTGCTCCTCTAATCCCATGGAATAGAATTTTCCATTATTTTCCAGTTTACCTTGGGCCAGAGAATTGCCTCACTGGCTCTTTTTGTGAGTTCTGTCTCTCAAAAATTTAATTAGAGTCATAATTTTAAGGTTTTTGAAATATTTTGGAGAGAGCACCTAAGAGAGGCTCTTCTCCTGACTCCATCTTGGCTCCATCCCCCAATGAATACTTTATAAAAAATATCCCTTATGTATCTCTTTCCCTTAATCCTAATTCCTCATAAAGAAAATGACTAATCTGCCTACATTTTTATCTCAACCATGTAAGTATAATGCTGACCTGACTGTTCACTGCGAAGCGAGAGAGGAAGGAAAGCTTGTAACTTAAAAATATACATATGCATATGGATGAATGTTGAAAAAGTTTCATAACATGTATTTGTAAAAATAAAATATCAATTAAAATTTAAAAAATAAAATAAAATATTGCCAGTCTTTATAACATCTGGAACTAATTTTAAGTCTTTCTTGAAAGGAAATTAAAGTATTATTGAGTATACAATAGTCATATGTGGTATTACAATATCTGTAATTCTTTTTTTTAGTTTTTTTTGCAAGGCAAATGGGATTAAATGGCTTGCCCAAGGCCACACAGCTAGATAATTATTAAGTGTCTGAGACCGGATTTGAACCCAGGTACTCCTGACTCCAAGGCCGGTGCTTTATCTACTACACCACCTAGCCGCCCCCTGTAATTCTTTTATCATTGTGAAAAATGAGCATACATTTAAATATCATGTACTTATTCTTGCAGTGCTTTTGAAATATTTCTAATTTGAAGCACATCAAGATTTGAGAATTTTTTTTAAAAAGCTTTTGGTCAACCAATACATAGATAGGAAATATCTGAAAACATGATTCACTGCAATGTGATTAGTGTGGTTTGTGTTATATAAGTAGGAAAATGTAAACTTTTAAGGGTTAAATGTAAGATTCCTATAATGATTTTTGGAACTGTAGGGAAAGGGGACATCAAAAGATAGCATAAAATTTGAGATAGCCATGCTCTGAGCAATAGGAAAATAGAAGAATTCTGAGAAATTTCATAATTTTAAGCAATGTTAAAAAAGTAACTTTAAAGACATAAATATTTGAGGATTATCTTTTATCAATTATATTTGTTATTGAAAATGCCTTCTGTAGTTCTGATATCTCAGTGTATTCTCGGTAAAGCATAATACCTCATAGGTAAAAATGGAAGAGTAAATCCTACTGATGATGATGATTGTGATGATGATTAACTTTAGTTTCAGAATAGAAATGCTTAATAGACTTGTAGTTTATATCTTGATTAAAATGCTAATGTAGATGCTTCTCATCAATTAGCCAACTTAATAATACCTTGAGCATCTCAGATAGATAAACAAAATGACATTCACCAGTCATAAAGGAAATGAAGGAATGGCTTATTCTCATTGGTAAAGACAAATAAATAGAAATAGAGGTGGGTAAATAAAAAAAAATAGATTACTAGAATCATAGTTGCATTTTTCCTTCATAAACCTTGTGAGAGGCATTGGAATATGAATATTTCTTCCTTTAAAGGTGATGTGTTTGAAGATCAGATTGGTTGCAAAATTGATTCAAGATCATCCAGTTAAGAACTATCACAAGCAGAAATCACCCCAGTCTTAATGAACTACACATTTAGCGTGTTTCTTCTCCATCATATTATCCCTTATAATCCTTTGAGTATCTATTTTTCTCCCCCATCAAATGACTTAATGAAATTTAAATAAGTTTTGGCTACCTACAAACATCTGATGGGATGTTACAGATCTGTCTTTCTGGGTATTAAGCAGGCTATCACCAATGTCAAAAGTTCCTTGGTCTTTTAAATTTTGATTGCACTCATTCTGATCAGGGCAAAACAAATAACCTTTTTTACTGCAAATTAAATCCCTTTTTAAGTAAGTCATTAATCATTGTTTCAGAATTCCAGCAATCAAACTGGAAGTGACACAAGCTTTCAATTCCAAATCTTTTTTGGAACAGAGCAGCTGCACACACATTAGCTTTAAATAGTCATGCTTGACCCTGAACCAAGGATAGCAGGAGGAAGAATGGGGATGATGCTATAAGAACTTGACTCACAATTCTGATTGGTCCAAATTTTCTTTGATACAAAGTCAAATTCTTCTCATTCTAAGCAGTCAGTCATCTGGTCCAACATCACAGTTGGTTGTCAGTGAGGAATGAGGTTAAGGAAATGAATTTTAATGATATTTCTAATAGGAAGAAAGGATATTTGTGGTAACTAACTCATCCAATTTGACATGTAGGTAGTTAGCGGTTTAGAGGACGAATTCCTAGAATGAAAAACAGGAAGACTGGAGTCCAAATCCTGACTCAGATATTAGTTAGCTGTGAGGCTAGTCATTTATCCTCTGTTAGCCTTAGCTTCCTCATGTATATAATGAGAATAATAATAGCTCTTCCTTCAAAAAGTTGCCATGAGGATCAAATGAGATAATTTATATAAAGTGCTTGCTAAACCTTAAAGTAAGATATAAATGCTAATTGTTACCAAAATATTGACTTTCTCTGCTTCTATGAATTCCATTTCATTATTGTACTCACTTCTTCCCCAGATATAAATAATAATCCTGTTATCTTCTCATATGGACATGCCCCACAAACCAAGGCATTCATAAAACAAAACTAACAAGAATGGAATAAGGGAAGAAGAGGGAAGGAAGGAAGGAGGAAAAGAAGGAATGGGGTAGGGAGGAAGAAGGGGAGGAATTAAGATAGGAGGGGAAAGATGGAAGAAAAAAGAAAAGGAGGAAAGAAGGAAGAGAAGGAGATAGGAAGAAAACAAGAAGAGAGGATGAAAGAGAGGGAAAGAAGGAGGAAAGAATGAAGTGAAGAAAAACAAAAGTGTTTTTGTGTGTCTGTGTATGTGTGTGTGTTTGTGTATACAGCCAGATTTTGTATAAATCTGTGATTTCATTTTTGGGAACTCTCAGCAACAAATACCCTATTAGGGAGAATTTTCTGGGGTATTAAGAGACTAACTGATTTATAAATGATCACACATCCCTTGTGTGTTTCAAAGACAGTATATGAACAGATGTCTTCTTTACTCTTAAGACACAGCTCTTATAAACAGTTTTCTCTCATGAGCAACTTAATTTTAATTAATTCATTTTCAAGCAACATCATATGATATGAAGAATACTAAGCCTGGAGATAGGAAGATTTCATAACAGATCTTATATTTGACATTTTCTAGCTATGTGCATATGGATAAGTAATTTAACCTATATAAATATTTTGTGGGTTCCTAGGACTAAATTACTAAGAATTAAGCAACTATAAGGGAATTCATCAGTCTGGAAAAAAAACCACAGGTCTTTAACATACTGATTCAATTATTCAACAAATATTTATGAGGGGGGGGTACTCTGAAAACTTCTGAAAGTGTTGTAGAAATAAAGAACAGCCTGGTTAAAAGAAGCTTAGACAAATCAGATGTAGTTATGTAGATAAAAACAATAATTTTCAAAAGTGTTTAGTTTATGGAAGAAGGGTACAAGGGGTCAACTATTCCAAGAAATTTGAAAAAAGAAGAAAGGCATTTTGTATTTAAGAATTCTATAATGTTACATTCCTTTTGCTAAAATTCTTTTTTGAGGCTCTTCTCTAAAGGGTTGAATTGTAGGGCCCAGGACAAATGGGATGGGTGAAAAAAAAAACCTTTAAATGAATTTTACTGACTACTTGATCTACTGAACAGTACTACTGACTACTGCATTTCATATATTTATATATCTCATTACACAATCAAATACTTTTACAGTTTGGGAATATGCTACTATTTTTTCTTTCATTCTTTTTGAAAGTCATACTTTTCCATCTCTAGACCTCCCTTGGCTTCAGGTTAAGAAAAAGAGAATTAGACTAATTGACTCCTGAGATTTAAATCTGTGATATATGCAGGTTTCCATATCCTGGAATCTGCTGGAGATAAATTATATTCAGTTTTGTGTAATTTACTTCCCTGTCTTCATTTTCTTTCCTTCTCATTCCTTTATTTTTCCTTAGAAGACTTACATTTTGTTTTTCAGGAATTATTTATAAGACAATGTGATATAATTATAATATGTAATTATTTAATTAAATGTACTTATGTAATTATATGTAATATAATGTTATTATTTGCTAAATTCATTTTATCCTTAAAAAATGTTAATTAAAGAGATCTATATTTCATTTAGCAGAGATTCTCCTGGTACTGAGAAAGAAAACATATCCTTCATCTTTGAAATCCTCTTGTCACCCACATCTAATTTTGTGGATGAGGAAATTGAGTCCCAGAATTATTTTATGGAATAATAGATGTTTTGCTGGAGTTGTAATTGAAAAAAAATAAGAGGCCACTCCTCAACAGGTGTATGGCCACATACTTTAAACATAATTTCTCCATTTCTCAGTTTCCTATTCTGCAAAATACATAAGTATGAGAAAGGATATTAATACAGTTTGCAAAATAAGGTCATAAAAAGGGTAAAATGAGCCACTGTTTGTAAAGTATTTATTTTACTAATTGTAAAAACACTAAATAATCCAGCTATCATCACTATCATTGCTATGAAATTTCATTTACTTCTTTGAAACTTGTGATAGTTAGCTATTGCAAAATTGACAACTTGTCCTGGGGGGGTGAGCACAATTCCATATTTTACTTTTTTGATGCTTTCTTGGTTTAGTCTCTGCTGGTATGTCCTCTAATAAATGCAGGTCATTTCTATAAGACTTCAGAGATGGACTTTAGAGGAATTATGTCCTTCAGCGTCTGATGTTTATTATTGGCTATCCTCATCACTCTGTGATACCCTTGTGTCTGAATATATGTAAGACAGGAGTATTCAAAGTCAGCAAATGTGCTTTATGTTCTCTATCTTTATATTTGCATTGGGAGTATCAAGGAACAACAACCCAATCATATTAAAAGAGATGGAAGAATCACATATTTTCATAATAATGTCAAAAGAACAAAATTGCTTTTTGATTTAGGATACGCAAATATTCCCTCTTATTAAAAGATTGACTTTAAAGCATACGCAACTGAACTAAACAGCACTAGAACCTTTTTTGTTAAATTGAAGACACTGTTTAAAGCAGGTGTGTGATCGTGGGGAAAGTAGGCACTTCCTATATCAGTGTCAAAAGACCAAAATTGCTTCTTGATTTGTGGGACTATAAAGCAGTACAGAGATGTGAATGACTTTAAGAAATCAATGAAGTCATTGTTCCATAGATGGTGAGTTAGACACACATATTCTGCCATCTCTAAGAAGTTGTATAGAACTGGATTCAGCTAATCATTGGGTTCTTCTTGAAACTTTTTTTTATCCTGATGGAGTCCCAAAGTAAGATTATAGATCTTATTCTGAATTGAGTCTTACTCTTAATCATTGGAAAATTTGATTTGTGGACTTGTGGACTTAGGATCAGCTTTATCCTGTGCACAGATGCATAGACATGGAACTGGATAGAGCAACTGACATTTGATTCTTTGGCAAGTTGCGTTCACCTCTGATTCTCTCATAGATTTTTTACAATGACCTAGAAACCTCTTCCCCTGGAAACTTCCTACTCACCTGAGCTTTAAATAATGGAAGTAATTGCTTTTCCCTTTTGATTGATTTGCTCCTTTGATAATATTCATTGTAAACAGGATGTCCAGTCACTTCTTGCATTCATTTCCCTTCAGTCTTCATTCCTGATTCTTTCAGACTTTCTCTAGAATCAACATTTCTGCCTCCCTTCTCCTAGCTTTTTGTTGCTGTTATAATCTTCCTTTATTAAAATGCAAGTAACTCAAGAGAAGGGGGTTGAGAATCTTTCTACTTGTATTTTCCTTCACAGAGTTTAATATAGTGCCTAGCACAATGAAACTTTTTGCAAGGCAATGGAAATAAGTGACTTGCCCAAGATCACACAGCTACGTAACTATTAATTGTCTAAGGCTGGATTTGAACTCAGTTCCTCCTGATTTCGGGGTTGGTGCTCTATCCACTATGCCACCCAACTGTCCCCCCATAAAGTAACTTCTTAATAAATGTTGGTTAAGGTCACTTGCCTGGGTGAATGAGGAAACGGACTTGAAGGGACTTGCCCAGGGTGATCAAAGTACTAAAAGTCAAATTAGAAATATAAACCCAAGTCCTTTGACTTCCATTCCAGTACATTTATTAACTGATGATCATTCTTCACTGAGTATATAAAAATGAATAAAAGTCAAATTGAACTGGAGTGAAATCCAAAATATTTGAAGACAGTCTCTAAATAAGGCAGGTCAAATATTGAAACTAAAACTTATATACTTTGGCTATGCAATCAAAACACAGGTTTCAGTGAAAAAGATCCTGATGGGGAAAATTGAAGGTCAATGGGAAAAGGATCATCAGAGAAATAAATGTTTAGATAGAAACATGGAAATAAGAAATATGAACTTGAATAGATTAAGAGATAATAGAGGATCATAGACGAAATGGAAGGGGAAAAGACAAAAGGTTGACTGAGACCTCCCCAATTTTCCTTGGAAACAATGGTAAATTAGGTCTGTAAATGCATTGTGCATTGACAGAATATGCAAAAAGATGATGTGAAACAATTTTCCATCTTTAGAGAACTTAGAAGCACATTAGGAAATGTTCTGATTCACTTGGGTAAAAAGAAATCATAGCCCAAAGCAGATGGCATCTGGGCAAGTCAGTGGGAGGTACTTAGGGTAGATAAGCATCTAAGGCTCTTCAGAGCTGTTGACCAGTAGCAGAGTGGGCTAGCTACCTTTAGCCCCAGCACAGAAAGCAAACTGCCAATCCTGGCACAAGAGGTGTGACAAGGCAAGACTACGCCAGCATAGTTGGCAAGCTATAAGCATCTGAGTCTCCCAGTACATAAAGTCAATGATCATACCCCTGCTTCCAAGCACAAGAAAATTGGGACAGTGTTCTTTGGGCCCCAGGAAGAGGCTTGAATTTTTTATAAATGAATAACACGCAAATAAATGAAAAAGAACCCTAACCACAGAAAGCTACTTTGGTGAACAGGGAAGATCAAAAAAAAAAAAAACTTAAAAGATAGCAATAATATCAAAATGTTAAGACTTAAAGGGAAATATAAATTCCTCTTAACCTCAAAAATCTTCTCAGAAGCTCTCAAAAAGAATTTTAAAAAGAAAGAGTTAGAAGAAAAATTGGGTAAAGGAAATGAGATTTCTATAGAAGAATTATGAAAAAAAGATTCATCTTATTGAAAAATGACACACAAACATTGACCAAATAAAACAACTCCTTAAATATAGAATTGAGAAGGAATTTAGAAAAAAAAACCTTTTTCAAAGATAGGACCAGTCAAATGGAAAGAATAAAGAAAACAATGCCTTTAAAGGTAGAATTGATCAAATAGAAAAATGAAATACAAAAGCTAATTGAAGAAGATAATTACTTAAAAGTCAGAGTTGGGAAAGTGTCGAGAATCAGTCAAACAAAATCAAAAGAATGATTTAAAAAAGAGAAGAAAATGTAAAATACCTCATTAGAAAAGCACTGACCTAGAAAATAGATCCAGGTATGATAATTAATGAATTATTTTATGAGCTGAAAGCTATGATGGGGGGGGGGGGGGAGCCTGAGTGGTATCTATAAAGAAATGATCAAGGAAAACTGCCCTGAAATCCCAGTAACAGAGTACAAAAGAGCCATTGAAACAATGTACTCATCTCCTCTTAAAAGGGATCTCAAAAGGAAAACTCCAAGTAACATTGTAGTCAAATTCCAGAATTATCAGTTCAAGGAGAAAGTTATAATCAGCCAAAAGGAAGCAGTTAAAATATCAGTCACAGTCAGGATAACAGAGGATTTAACAACTTCTGCACTAAGAGTTTTGAGGACTTGATATATATTATTCCAGAAGACAAAAGACCTTGTATAACAACCAAGAATCAAGTATCGAACAAATTTGCACACTCTTTCAGAGGAGATGATGGTCATTCATTGAAACAGGGGAGGTGGAAAATGCCATCCACCTCTACAGAAAGGAGGAAAGGATGGAGGAAGAAATATTTGAAACTCAAAACATTGTAAAAATAATGTAAAAAATTCCTTTACATGTAAATTGGGTGATGAAATTTCATTTAAAATAAAAGCTAAGTTAGTGAAGTGAAAGTTTTGGCCACTTTTCATAAGCTATGGCAAGGGAGTAATGAGGGAGCAAGAAGAAATAATTTTCAAGGTATCCAATAGAAACTTAAAGGTTTCCAAGTCAGTAGAGGTAGAGGAAGCTGGTAATCATTTCCCTCACCTTGTATTTTGGATCTAGGAATGCTTCCTGTGTCCCCTGAACAAAGATTCTAATAAGTTAAAGATATTTTGAGATTGATTCCAGTGAGGAATTGGATGGGTCCACTTTATTTCATCTCTGAAAAAAAGTCTTTCTTGTCTTCAGATGACTTATATTCAATTCTTCACTGGAATCAATCTCAAAATATCTTTAACTCATAATCTTTATGTATATATATATATATATATATATATATCTGTGAAATATTTGAGTCATTGATATTTGTCAATGTTAATATTGGAAATTCATTTACAAACATGTCTTATTTAATACTCAAACCAAGCATATTGAATCTAGAGTTCCATTCTATAATACATTATAAATTATAACTTCCAGCTTTCCGATAATCATGTAAAGATTGCATTTGCATGATTCAAACTCATATCATCAAAGTTCTTTTTAACACAACATCCCACAGATTTCTTTCTGTTCCAGATATTTACTTGCCATTCACTATAAACATATAATACAATGTTCTTAACAATTATCAGACCATGGGTTGGAAACCATAATGCATTAGAATGGTTTTCACATTAAAGTATTATTATGAATTATTTATTTCCCTATGTATAAACTATAAGGATGTCAGCCTTGCTTTCTCAGCTTCCACTTCCTTTTTGTTAGATGTCCTTTTCAGGTCTTATCTGTGAGGTCAGTTCAGTTCTGTTTTTCCTGCTAGTAGATACAATTGTTCTATCTGCTTAGTGAGTCAGGTTTTTGAATCTGAATTAGTCATCCTCAGATTCACATGTAGGATCCTAAGGCTAAAATTCACATACTCAGCCCTGCAGAAATCATTATTTTTTATCATGAGCTTAAATAATTACTAAGCAGTCATCTATTGTGTCAGGCACTAGGCTAGGTGTTTGGTTAAAGTCAGGGTTCAACAGAAAAAATGGAATTCTATTTTCTTAAGGAAGTTGTACTTACTCATGTCCCTCATTCTGTACTCAATGTTTATGGAAATGAGAATGCCCCATTCTTGTCCTTCTATGTACTTCATACTAAATCTGAAGGAAACAATCATCTCTGACTCTGGCTTCTGTAATTTGGTTTTTCACTCTTTTTTTGTTTTCTGCCCTTTCTTGTGTACATTTCTCTGTTTTAGGAATTCAATGATTTGTCCACTAGAAGTTTTATTCACTCTCAAAATTAAGCAGTTTATTTTATTCTAAGTTTGCCTGCTTGGAATATATTGCCTTTCACTGGTCAAAACTTTCCCCTTTTTTTGGTAAAAATTGCATCTTCTATTCATAAACTAGGATTGGTATTAGTCAATATGCTCTGAGACATAGCAGACAAAAAAAAGTTTTCTATGAATTTTCTCTTTGAGCTTGGTGACCTTAAGTTTCTCCTACTATTATTTCTCTTTAATGGAATAAACGTTTGCTTTATTTCTGAATGCCAAATCCTATTGACTTTCCCCTGACTACTCATTAGCTAAACTTAGTTGATAGATTTACCCTCAAAATCAAATTAAGCTAAGTTCATGTGATGGCAATATACAAGGTCAAAGGGGAGCATAAATTCACATATTTTGGTATAAATCTTGTAGTCTTCTGTGACCTAAGGCAATTCTATCTTTGGCTAGTTGTGTCGACCTTACCCTATTCTATCTTATTTTTCCCTGTTCTATCCTATGCTATATTATGCTATCTTCTCCTCTCTTGTCCTCTCTTCTCCTATTCTGTGCTGTTTTATATACTCTAATTCCATTGAATTTCCATTTGTCCAACCATGCTCAATATGCTGCTCTAAGTCAGAGATAGGTTCCTCTTGAACCCTGAGCTATATTGATCTGGTGCTACCAAACTTGAAATTAAATGAATCTAGGAGTTTCTTAGGGGAGAATTAATTAAATGATTGATCAAATATTATTTCATGAATGATATCATAAATATTCAAATGCCCTTTGACAGGAAAAAAAGGTTTTCCATCTGTGTTCTAGTTGGTAGACACCCAAGACTAACAAAACAAAACAAATTTCTAATAATTTCTGATATATGAATATATACACATATGCAAATTCATATCTATTTATTATATATATGTATTAATGACTACATAAGCTTATGAGGAATTGAGTTTTCTTTATATTATTTATATATGTATGCAAATGTATTTGCATGTATTACATGTATGGATTTATGCTTGTATGGTTTATATTATTTTCCTCCTCACATATACAAAAAAAGGATGAACTACATACCTCTGTGTGTGTGTGTGTTTGTGTGTGTGTGTGTGTGTGTGTGTGTGTGTGTGTGTGTGTGTGAAGATCAGTGCGTCCTTTGGGACAATTTGAGTATTTCGTCTGTTTGTTTGGACCAGGAATAAAGTTACTTATCCTGGTCTGAATGCAACAAATATTTTCTATAATTTACTTATGGATATTTTCTTCATCTCAAATTACCTGCTTTTCATTTTCCTTAACACCTGAAAGTTGGTATATAGAAAGTTATTAGGGAATCAATGAGATTTACAAAGGCTTTAATTCTCTCTATACTTGATCCCTATTCATTTTCTATCCCCAAGACTGAAACCTGTATCCAGAATCCAGAGATTTATTAGTCTATGACAAATTCCATGATTTTGATATTATAATTTTATCTATTCTTTTCTCACACTATAAGAATGGCCATGTATTGAGGACAGAAATTTAGTTCAAAGGGAAAGCAAATTCAAAAATGTGTGTGTGTGTGTGTGTGTGTGTGTGTGTGTGTGTGTGTGTGAAATTGTATACTAAGGGGAAGTAAATAGTATTTCTCCATAAAACGGTTCTTTTTTTATAACATTATTGCCTTTATCTATAAAGGTGGAAAAAACACTTGTAGTATAATTATCATAAATAGCTAACTCCATGGTAGAATTAGTAACTACATATATTCACAAATATAGATGTTTATTCAAGCTAATAACTTAGGATTGGTATTTTAAATCCACATATTTTTTCACACTGAATAAATGAGACATACATATTCATTTTCCCCTCATAATCATGATTTATTATGATCTGATTATTGGTTAGTGGATCAGTAAATAGCAAATTATTATTCTTATGAAGATTATGAACTGAGAGTAGTTGATTTCATAAAATGGATTGTTCAATATTAAATAACTACTTTTTAAAGTCTAAGAAACAAACTTGGTTTCTGAATAAAATGAACTAGTTTCAAAAAAGTCTTAAGGATTGAATTATTAGACAGGCTTATTGCATTTTGGAACATTGTATTCAAGCTCACACAGCAGAGAATTATAAGCAACTGAGTTGTCAATTCCATTGGATCACATCCAGTGGAAATATCACAGGTAGCACATAGGTCATGGAATCAATATATCTCTAATCCAGCTACCTTCAATCATATGAGAATACTTAAGGCAAAGCAATATTAAAAAAAAAACCTATTTCATATAGATTTCTTGTTTTTTATCATGAACCAGAAGAAAAAGAAGTTGATTGTTTTAGAATAATCATTCAATAAATTTCTTAAATACCAAGTATGTTCCAGTCACTATGCTGAGAACAAGAAAATAATTGTAGTATTTCCTAGCCTGTTAGTTTTTCACAAAGAAATAATATTAACAGAAATAAATTAATAATAGACATACCACCTGATATAGCTAATTAAATGCCATTGGTTTACCATCTGAAACAACTTATAAAGCAGTTAAGATACCAAAATGGAACCAAAAGTTATTTATTTTCATCCTCAGTGTTGGGGTGGGGGGGATCAATAAAAGAAGCTTCCAATAAATGACTCATTCAAGCAGATTAATGTAAAGAAATTTGAGTGGAGAGAGTCATGAAAACCAAACAATATTGAATCATTGCTACGAGAAACAACAGAAAATTTTCTTATTAAGCCCCAATGTATAGGCTAATGGTAATTCACCTTCATCATAGTGCATTAGTATCCCAGTTTTCATCCTTCCTTCCAACACTTATCATTTTCCTTTTCTGTCATATTAGTCAATTTGATTGATGTAAGGTGGAACTTCAAACTAGTTTTAATGTGCATTTCTCTAATCAAAAGATATTTAGAACATTTTTATATACTATGGATAACTTTTTTATCTGAAAACTATCTGTTCATATCCTTTGATCATTTATCAATTGGGGAGTGACTGCATTCTTATTAATTTGACTCAGTTCACTATATATTTGAAAATGAAGCATTTATCAGAAACACAGACTATAAAAAAAATCACTTCCCAGTTTTCTGTTTTCCTTATAATCTTTGTTGTATTAATTTTTTTTTGTTTGGTTGGTTGTTTTTTGGATTTTTAAAAATTTAATATTAAAATTATCCATTTTTCATATTAAAATGTTTTCTATCTATTATTTCTCATAAATTCTTCCCCTTTCCATAGAACTGACAAGTAAACTATACTTTGCCCTCTTATTTACTGTCTGTATTACCTTATTTCTAAATCATCTACCCATTTCAACTTTATCTTGATTTTCGGGAAAATAATTCTTTAAAAAATTCAAATTGGACAAGTGGAAGTTAATGTGTCAAGGAGACATCAAAGAAACAGTAGAATAAAATCAAGAGAATAAAAAATGAAAGAAAATATGAAATTATATCTGACAAAACAAGTGACAAGAATTAACTTATAGGATTAAGCTTAAAAAATAAAATTAAAATGTGAAAAACGAGAAATTAACTGGGAAAATGGTGAAGTGAGAATCAGATAAATTACCTTACAAAAAAGAAGTGCCAAGAAACTTCAATAGTAGATGCAAAGATAGGAAGACTCGTGAACATCACATAACTTATTCTCACTGGAATTAACTCAAAGACTTGATAAGATATATGATCTGTTAAGGATAAAAATCTATTGTACCCTTAAGAAAATAAGGAAGGAAAAGGCATAAGAAAAGGGTTTTGATAAAAGGTATATTATATTGGGGGACCTAGTGGTCAGAAGTAAAATAATTTTAAGGAGGAAAAGAGTAAAAGAACAGAAAGAAAACAATAAATGGGAAATAGAAATATATGAAGGAAAGTATATAATAATCACAAGTGAAATATAATTTATATGATACTTTTATTATAAAGATCTAATTTCTCAAATGTATAGAGAACTGAGTTAAATTTACAAGAATGCAAGTCATTTTCCCATTCCCATTATCAAAATTAGAATTTATCAAAGATTAGAATAGGCTGTTTTCCGACAAAAAAAAAATCAAAGCTGTCTATAGTAATATAAAACTGTTCTAAATCTTCAAAGATGAGAAAAAGGCAAATTAACAGTATTTTGATTTCTACCTATTTAATTAGATAATAGATTAGAAAAAGAATATGATAATTGATAAATGAAAAAATGGAACAATAATACTTTGTGAATGGACTTGTGAACTTATTCAACCAAGCAATGTGGCACTATACCCTAAGGGAAATCAAATTGTGCATATCTTTTGAGCTAGTAATACCACTACTTAGGTCCCTTAAAGAAATAGTTAAAGACCATATATTATTTATTTATGACAGTACTTTTCTGGTTGAAAAAAAGGTAGAAATTAAAGTGATACTCATCATTTGGGGAATGACTAACAAGTTGTTTTATAACTATGTGATAGAATACTACTGTGTTATGAGAAATGACTAAGAGCATATTTTCTGGAAAAACCTGAAAAGTCTTAGATGAACTCTTACAAAGTGAAGTGAGCAAAACCAGAGTTACATTGTACGTAGTAACAGCAATATTATATTGTGAACAGTTTTCAATAACTAAGATATTGTTAACAATATAATACAAAACAACTCTGAAAATATTCAGAGAAAGAGCTAATAAATTTCAAATAGTAATTGAAGCAACCTTTGTTTTTAACTTAAATTTACTTGATTTCTTTTTACTGTGTGTTTTTTTTAACAACATGGTTAATATGGAAATTTCTTTTTCATGAATGCATGTGTATAACATAAGAAATTTCTTATCTCCATAAATTAGAAGGCAAGGGCAGAAGATCAGTATGAATTTTGAATTCAAAATAAAAAACACACACAAACAAATATTAAAATTGCTTTTACATGTAATTGGAGAGAAAATATTTAATATAAAAAGAGTGGGGAAAAAAGTCACTTTAGTAACTATGAACTGAATGGGGGAGTTGTTAACTAAGGTTTGTTTATTTTTAATAATATTTTCTGCCAGACTGAAAACCTTATTTTGATAAAACAGCTGTGTTCTGCACATACATTATCATCCCGTTTTATTTTATGACATTTCTTTAGAAGTAAAATCTATGGAGCATACATATACAAATAAGCAGACTAAGCAGAAAGCTTCTTGTAACCAACTGTAAGGAAGTGGATCAAAGGAATGATAAAAGACTGAGTTCATTCATCTGTTATTACTATCTTCCCACCTTATTTAGAAAGAGTCAAAAAAGATTTCATACATTTTAAGTGACAAAACTGAAGAATTCAGTATTCTTGAAAGTTTGAAAGAGATGATTTACTTAAATTGAAAATTAGAATATTTAAACCACTCACACCTTTTTGGGGGAACATTAAGGGGCTGCTAGGTTACATAGTGAATAGAGTACTGGCACTGGAATCAGAAGACTTGAGTTCAAATTTGAGCTCAGAAACTTGATAGTTGATACTTTGTTATTTTGGTCAAGTCACTTAGTCACTTAATGTCATTATATGACAAAAAAAATAGAAAATCAAAGAAGAGAGGGAGAGGTCATCAGGGTCCCCCTCACTAGTGTAGTGTCAGAGAGCATAAGACTACATAAGAATTAAGTCTTCTGTTTGGCACTTGATCCATTTTGCAAATTAATACCAACTTAACTTTCAGTTCATTTTCCCCTGTATAAATGATATTCCAATCATATTGACTTTCTTAATGTTACTTATACACCACATTCCCATAATGTCTTTGCATTATCTATCTCAAAGACATGAAATGGCTCCATGGCTTAATTCTCCCTCTTTAATATATTTTTATCTTTCAAAACTGAACTCTAGTGGTACCTTCTACATGAACCATTTTTGCTGATTCAACCCAAGATCTGTTAGAGTCCCCAATTATCTTGCATTTATTTTGTGTAGATTTCACAATATGCATATAACATGTATATATATATATATATGTATATATGTGTATATATACACATATGTATATATACATATATGTATATATACATATATGTATATGTGTGTATATATATATATATGTACAAATTGTTATTTCTTTCAGTAGAATGTTAAGGTCATAAGTGCAGCAACTGTTCAGTTTTTCTTTTGTTCCCCAGGACCTAGACCAGGTTTTAGGCCATAGTAAATGATAAATAAATTTTTGTTGATAAATTAAATGATTAAATGAAAATTGAGGCAAATTCACTTGTTTGCACTCAGTGAAAAATTTGACTGGATCTGCTCATAGAACTGAATAATGCACAAGTCTACAGCTCAGCTGTGTGGCAATGATGGGTATAATATGTAGTGAAATGACCCTTCCCCAAAATTATAAACATTTGCATAGTGTATAGTGAAGAGGTTTCCTTTTTCAAAGCTTATATGATTTTCCATCTAAAAGACAGAATAGCTCGAAAGAGAAAATGACCATTATTAATGAATTACACATTCTTTGTATTGTTTTATTTTAAATTCTTTTGATACCTTTAGTTTTTAATCAGCCTTTTCTATATGTGACCCCTTCTTGTCCAATGGTGAACATTTATTTTCATTGAAACTGACAGGACATAAAAAAGTGCATAACCATAGATTCCTCCACATGGATGAATTTAAATAGAAATGAAATATTTTCTAAAGAAGTGGATGGATATAGAGTAAGTATAATTCTCTTAATCTGAATTCTGGATAGCAAAGTGAATGACAATTAACTAGTTCTGGAATAAACTAAATACTAAAAATGTGTTATTAATCACAAATTATTTTAATCATTTAGTCATTATTTCATAATTTTAATCATCTTAATCACTATTTTTGATATTTGCTTCATAGTGTGGTCATTAGAAACAAGGACAAGTCAAGGATAATTTAGATATATATTTACTATACAATAAAGGAAAAATAATTTTTAAACTCCACCCATTAATACTGTGCTAGACATTTTGCAATTATTATTTCATCTTAACGATAGCTCTGGATTAAAAGTGCTATTCTTAGCCCCTTTTAAGAATTAATAAAACTTAAAACAGGCAAAATTTTAGAGACATATCCAAGGTCATACAAATAGTAAGTGTCTCAGGTCAGATTTGAGCCAACTTCTTCTCAATTCATTGTTCCCCATAGCTTCTTCCACAAGAAGAGGGATTAGAAAACTGCTTGTAATTTGAGTATTCCTTATGGATGGAAATTTGAGCATCCCAGTCATTGAGGTGAGTTACCATTATCCATAGAGAAGGTCTCATCATAACCTGGGCTAAAAAGATATTATGAACAATTCTGTGCATTAACAACTTAGATTTATTTCTACATCAATTTATCAACAGAAATTTCTTTTTAAGTACTAATTATGTGCTATACACTGTGCTAAACACTGACAAGATGATGAAAACTCAAAAACACTCTTCCTGCTATCAAACTGGGTACATATGAATGTGTTAAGCAAAATGCAAGTATTAACAGGAAAGGTCTCCTGTAGAAGGTGGCATTGAATATGAATATTGAACATAGGGAAAGAAAGAGGCAGCTGTAAGGGGGTACAACTTTCTTGTCAAGGAGGATTGTAGTGCAAAGGAATAGAAATAGGATTTGTAGCCTTGTGTTTTAGGAATAAAAATAGACTACTATAATGATAAGAAAAGTAGAAAAACCATATTTGTAGTTGAGTGAAGGAGGGATTGAAGTGGTGAGGTTCTTGAGGTTAGTTAGTGAGAAAGCCTATTGTGACAATCTAGTTTCCGAACTGGGGTTGTGGTTATAAGATCAGGGGGGGCAAAATATGAGAGATGTTTTAAAGTTAGAGGTCCTAATAATGATCTTGAGGTCCTAGTAATGGAAAATGGAGAAGATCATACCTTGAATGTAACAGGGAATTTTTGGAAATAGTGATTTTGAGATGCTTAGAGGACATTCAAGTTGAGATTTCAAGAGGTAGATGAAAAATATAAATATAGTTTAGAAACAATGTGAGAATGACTAAAAATCTGGAACTCATCTGCATTGAAATAGCAATTGAGTGCATGGGAAATGAAATGATCACTAAGATAAAATAAATTAAATTGAGAAGGGGGCCAGGATGGAGACTTAAGGGATACCCAGAGTTGGTGCCCTTTATAACCTGTGTTTTTCTCATTCGCATTAAGAAAATTAAAGGGATTGAAGTATTTATCCAGAGAGTTCAATATCAGAAAATGTTCTGTAGGAGATGAGAACATATTGCTTTAGTGTCTTTCTTTCATTACTTATTTTATATTAGACATTTGTGTGATTCCTTCATTTAGCATATATATATGTATGCATGTATATATATACATATACATATATATATATATATATATATATATATATATTAGACATGTCTTTATGGAAGAATCATTTGATCAAAAAATATTCAAATTGATTGTTTAAGACATTTTAATGGACACTTAGAATCACCAGGCAACAAAGTCTACTGATTATTTTGAAATTGTCTGCTAATCTGACTTAGAACTGACTTAGACACACACAGAGAGATAAAAAACAAACAAACAAAATTGCACACACATTTTTTCCAAATGGTTATTTCAGTGACTGAAAAATTTTGAATCCAACATCAGATTCTTACCTTACTCAATTTCAAAGACCGAATAGCTAATAAATAATAAAACAAGCTCCCAGGGTTTGGCGGTATGACTTCTAGTCAACAGAAAGATCCCACTCAGGTTTTTAAGTCAATGAATTCAAAACAGTTTCCTAGGCATTATTACTTGTGGTTAGACATTTTCCAATTTCTGTAGAAAGAAAGAAAATGCAGTCTGGGCATGGCCAAGTGCCAGAGGCAATAAGGATATTGTTCAGGTTCAGAGAAGGGCAGAATAAAAATGATGGTTAACCTAACCAGTAATTCAACTTGTAAAATGATGGAAAAGCTAACTTTCATGGATTGCCCTTTAAGTAATATCACATAATAAGTCATATTATCAATACCAATAAGCACCAAGTCCCAGGTCAGGCATTCTAAACCTTATGAATGCATTTGCTCCCAATGATGACTGGTTAGAAAATGAATTTCTGTAAATCAAAGCTCATTTTCCTATTGACATACTCTGTGCATTGGCAATAGGTTCTCAGGATTATGATAAATTGTTCAAAAAAACAAATTGAAATATTAACTGTGGTAAGGCTTTAGAAAGACTGCTAATCCCAGGACATAGTGGCTTACTATGTAATAGAGGCATATTTTTGTACCTTTAGTTTTCAAATAGGAGTTCACATTTCTTTGAAATAATTTCCAAAAACCTGATTTTATTGCTAACATTGACCATACTTCTAAATATAAAGATCATAGGCATTTTCTTGGGACTGAGGAAGCTCCAAGAACACAATGGAAAAATACTATAATTTTTGTAATGGCTGCAAACCAGGAATCTGTAATTCAAAACTACATTTCTCTAGGGCCCCCTGATCCTTAGAGAAGGCATTACCTGTTATATATATATATATATATATATATATATATATATATATATATGTAATATATATATATAAGTAATATATATATATATAAAAGTATTACCTGTTATAATAGAAACAATAAAATTTTCATTAGTGAAAAAATTATTTTATATAAAAATCATAGAAAGATATTAATTAATATAATGATTCTTCTTGTTAAAATAGTTTAGTGATCTTTTTTGGTTTGTTTAAAAAAACTTTCTAGTTGCATTATTAATATAATTTATTTTTATTTAAAGTCTTTCATAGCTTCCTTCTCCCAACAACATTTTCAGATTTTATTTACCAAAAAGTTCCATTCATATAGGTATAGTCTTTAATTCATTTACATGGACCTCCTTGTAGTTTGCATTAATAAAGCACTGAGGTGGATGAAAAGTCTGAGAGATAGAATTTCTGGGAAATTAATAATTAATTCATTAGTTAAGTGAGCTGATAATCAATAAATTGATATTCAGTGGTTTCTCTTAGTGACCAGACACTTCTAATGGAGTGTAAACATATTTTTAGAAAGGGATTGCCTCCACAGGAGATATCAACCCTGATTGTTGAATTACAAATGATGGGGCAGATATATTATTGAGGAAGTGGCCTAAAGGTCTTCAGTTCTTCTTACTGAGACCATGGCTTGATCATGAAAGTGAATCAAGCCAGCAATCTCGACAAATGAATCCATCTCTACCTAGAGCCCTCTCTGATTTTCGTCCTCCTGAATTGGGTCACCCTAATTGGCATGATTATTTTCTGAGCCAAAGATTTTTCCAGAGAGACACATCCTATGCATTTACAGTCTAATGATGGGATCATCAAATATGTAAGAACTTAATCATTAAGGACAAGAACGCAATGATTTAGGACTAGAATCACCTAGATTAGATTCTATTTGCCCTCTAAAAATATATAATCTTTTATTTGGGTGGGGTCCTAACAAAGATTAAGGAACAATATCCTTCAGAGACTATCTGACTGACTTACAGGGGCTAGTTCCTGAATGATAAATAAAGACAAAAACAATACAATTTTTTTGACTGGTTATTAGCATAACAGAAAAATATCCATTTGTCTCAGCAGTCTATCTTTTGACTCAGGATGTTTGCTATGGCTATTGTCCAGGCCTGAAAAGTTATCTTTTATCTAGGTGGTGTAGTAAATAGAACTCATCTTCATGAGTTCAAGACTATTCTCAGACACTTGTTAGATGGGTGACCCTGGGCTGTTTATCCACCTTTGGTGTCCACCTGATGTTCATCGTTCTCCTTTAGTTTCCCTCAGTGGTAACGTGAACAATGGCTATACTCCATGGGAAAAAAAAATGACTTGGAAGATGGGCTAACTAGATTTAGAGTAACCAAGAGACCTCATAGTCATTGATGTTGACTCGAACATATCAAGTTTTCCACAGCAGAATAGTTGGATTTGGGGTGGCTAGGTGGCACAGTGAATAGAGCACCAGCCTTGGAGTCAGGAGTACCTGGGTTCAAATCCGACCTCAGACGCTTGATTACCTAGCCGTGTGGCCTTGGGCAAGCTACTTAAACCCATTGCCTTGAAAAAAAATCTAAAAAAAACTTAAAAAAAAAGAATAGTTGCATTTGATCACTTTGATCAAGCAGACATAAAGGTGACTGAACCAGGATCAAAGGAGTACTTAGAGTCCAAACAGGCATGAAAGATGCCGAGATCACTCACCATATCCTGAATCATAGCTGTCGGCCTTGACTTTCATCAAGAAGAGACAGTGAGGAGAATGATTTTCTGCAGTTCTACCTCTTTTAAATCCAACTCATGCATGAAGTAAGCCATCACCATCTTTAAAAATGAATGACAATCAAAATTTAGACATATATACAATTATTTTCTAAGGGAAGGAGGTAAAAGGAAATAGAGAACTCTACATTATATAATAAAAATAAATATTTATTTTATAAATACTATAGAATAGACATTCTTATCTTAAATCTTTTGATTCAATGTCTAATATTATTTAAATTGAACTATGAAAAGAAACACATTATGACAGATAGTATATTGTCAGAGTCAGGAGGTTAGAATTTGAATTCTTTGAGTGTAATGATAAATAAGTTACTTAATCCCTATGGAACTATTTTTCCTTTTAAAAAAGAGGATAATAGCATATACATCTCAGTTTGATTTTTAGAATTGAATCAGAAAATGCATGTAAACCATTTAGTTGATAAAATCATGCCTTTATTGTCTATTCTACCTTCAAATGCGATAATTTCTAACATTAATAATACTTAAAATATAAGATGACATGCCCAATTCATGTACATGAATACTATAAATATAGATACAGATATACATACATATACAGAGAGCAAACATATGCTATATGTGTGTATGTATGACTTTCTAAGGTTTTTGCAATATGGGTACATAAACCACTTACTTATACAATTTTATTTTACTGAAATCACTAGAATCAATGAATTCCATGTTTCTATAACTCTAAAATATTAAGTGATTCATTTAAGTCAAGAAAAAATATGGTGGAAAATTTCTTTCTATTTTAAGAACCCAGGATTTTAGTGCATATTCTGGAACTGGTTCTATTGCTGATTGGTATGTGATACCAGTATGATGTAGTAAACTCCTGGAAAACAGAGAATGTTTTCATTTAGTTGTCTAGTTTCCCAATGCCCAAGCATAGCACTTGCCAAAAAGTTGCATAAATGCTTGTTGATTCATTGAGTTCTATCATTCTCCCAAATTTGGGATTGCTTTAAATGTATGTAGAACACTTGATGAGAGTCTTCTATCCACTCATTCAGGCTGGTACTTTATATATGGTTATTTCTGCTGGAGACTCTCCAGGAGAAGATAGAGTAAATGAATGGACTACAACACAAAGTCATTGTTATTCTAATCTTTAGAACATAGCAATAGGTATGGCACTGAAAAACCAAAATTTACAACAACTTTAGTTAGCTATTGGTTATAACCTCTCTACTTAGTGATACCACTGAGGTAAAAGAATTTATTCAGCCTCAAATAACTATCTGATGCATTTTTACTTTTCAACTGACTTCTTGTCCCTGAGTATCCATGGCTTGGGAATTTTTTTACAACTGTTCCAGTTAGTGATTTATTTAACATTTCTTATTTATTTAGAAGATGAATCCATGGGTTTTTTTTATTTCTTCCATAACCAAATGAATCTTCTTCAAGTAAAATAATGTCTAATGATGTGTATTCTAGTCTTGATTATTCCTGTAGAGTACTGAAAAACAAGTCTATGTTTATTGAATTGGGAATGGACATTATTTTGTTTTCCTGAATTTCCTACGCTGTACTTATTTGGATCTATTCCCAGTTATTCAAAATACTCATGTAAATAACCAGAAGTAAATAGAGGATAAAATAAATCCCAGGAACAGACTGTTCATTTATTTAATTCCATGATCTCAGTAGCATATAGAAAAAAAAGTAGACTGATAAAACTACAATTTATATATCCAAGTTATTTCTTAAGAATAATAATTAATAATAATTAAAGTAATAATGATAATAGCTTGCAGATTTGCAAAGAAATTGCATTCATATTTTTTCCTTTTAAAGATTTTACTTTTGAGTTTTACAATTTTCCCACTAATCTTGAATCCGTCCCCCAACCCCCCACAGAAGGCAATTTGCCAGTCTTTACACTGTTTCCATGGTATACATTGTTCCAAATCGAATGTTATGAGAAAGAACTCATATCCTTAAGGAAGAAAAATAAAGAATAAGAGATAGCAAGATCTCACAAAAACTAAAGAAAAATGTAATGTTGTTATTCCCATTTTATTTTTTTTAATGTTTTTTATTCTCATTTTGTACAAATGTTTTTTTTTACATTAATAAAATATACTTGTTTGCAAGTAAACAAAATACCCCTCCCCCCATGAATATAGATAGACATGCTTGGGTGAAAAAGTAAAGGGGAGAGAAAAAATTAAAATAAAAAAAAATTATAGTAATAATTGTAGGTATGGCCAGGTGGTGCAATGGACTAAGCACCAGCCCTGGAGCCACGAGCACCCAAGTCCATATCCAGCTTCGTAAACCCAATAATCACCCAGCCATGTGACATGCAAGCCACCCAATGTCCACTGCCCTGCAAAAACAAAAAGGAGAAAGAAAAAAAAAGACCCAAAATAAAATAAAATAGTAATAATAGTAGGGGTGGCTGGGTGGCAGACAGAGCATTGGCCCTTGAGCTAGGAGCACCTGGGTCCGAATGCGGCCTCAGACACCCAATGATCACCCTGCTATGTGGCCCCAGGCAGGCCACCTAGCCCCACTTGCCCTGCACCCTCCCCCAAATAATCATAACAAAAAATGTGCTTGAGTCTTTTTTCCAACACCATCAACTCTGTCATGAGTGGATCACAATCTTTATGATAAGTCCATCACAAAAGTTACTTCCATATCTTTCCACTGTTGCCATTGTTGATCTCAACACCCTCCTTTCTTATGTCTCCCCTACCATGTACTATATTTTCTCTTGCCTTTCACTCTGACTCTGCCATAAGGTTGCTGAGTGGTGCAGCAGACAGATCCCTGGTCCTGGGGCCAAGAAGCCCTGAGCCCCCATACCACCCCTTAGGCCCAGAATCTACCTTGCCCTATGGTCCTGGGCAGGCCATCCAATCCCAGCCCCTTGCAAGAAGTAAAAAGAAAACATGTTTTATCTGAACACTGTCCCCCCATGGTCCATCCTCTCCTCCTTTATTCACATCCCCACCCCTTCCCCCTGATCCCCCCTCCTTCTTACTCCAGATGTCTATACCCCATTGAGTATATTTGCTGTTTCCTCTCCTAGCCATCTCTGATGAGAGCAAAGGTTCCCTCATTCCCCCTTGCCTCCCCTCTTCCATATCATTGCAATAGCTCATTGTAATAAAAAAATCTTATTATGTGAAATATCTTGGATTATTCCCCCTCTCCTTTTTCTTTCTCCCTTTCCATTTCCCTTTTTTTCCTATTGACTCCATTTTTACACCATATTTTATCTTCAAATTCAGCTTTCTCCTGTGCTTCAACTATAAAAGCTCCCACTACCTACTCTATTAACTGAGATGGTTCATATAAATATTATCAGTATCATTTTTCTATTCATGCAGTTCATCCTCATTAAGTCCTTCATATTTCCCCCCTCTCCTCCAATCTCCATGCTTCACCTGAGTCCTGTATCTGAAGATCAATCCTTCTGTTCAGCTCTGGCGATTCCAAAAAGGAACCTTTGAAATTCCCCTGGTTCATTGAAAGTCCATCTTTTTCCCTGGAAGAGGACATTCAGGATTGCTGGGGAGTTCATTCTTAGCTGCATTCTAAGCTCTTTTGCCTTCCGGTATATTGTATTCCAAGCCCTACGAGCTTCCAATGTAGTTGCTGCTAAGTCCTGTGTGATCCTGACTGCAGCTCCACGATATTTGAACTGTGTCCTTCTGGCTGCTTGTAGTATTTTCTCTTTGACTTGGGAGTTCTGGAAATTGGCTATAATATTCCTAGGGGTTGGTTTTTTGGGATCTCTTTCTCATGGGGATCAGTGGATTCTCTCCATTTCTATTTTGCCCTCTGCTTCTAGAATATCAGGGCAATTTTCCTGTAGTAATTCTTTGAAAATGATGTGAAGGCTCTTTTCCTGATCATGACTTTCAGGTATTCCAATAATTTTCAAATTATCTTTCCTAAGTCTGTTTTCCATATCAGAGATATTTCACATTTTCTATTAATTTTTCATTTTTTTGGTTTTGAAGTATTGATTCCTTATTTCTGGTAAATTCATCAATCTCCCTGAATTCTATTCTTTGTCTGAAGGATTTATTCTCCTCAGAGAGTTTTCTTATCTCTTTTTCCATCTGGCCAATTTTGCTTTTTAAAGCATTCTTCTCCTCAATAACTTTTTGAACTGTTTTGTCCATTTGACCTAAGCTGGTTTTTAGCATGCTATTTTCTTCAGCATTTTTTTTTTAATTTCCTTGACTAAGCTGCTGACTTCATTTTCATGTTTTTCCTGCATCTCTCTCCTTTCTTTTCCCAGTTTTTATTCCAACTCCCTCATTTGATTTTCAAATTCTTTTTTGAGCTCTATCATAGCCTGAGCCCAATTTCTGTTTTTCTTGGAGTCTTTAGATGCATGAGCTTGTGCTTCCTCATCTTCAGACTGAGTATTTTGATCCTTCTTGGGCTCATTTGCAAAATATTTATCAATGGTCTTCCTCTTATTTCTTTGCTTGTTCATTTTCCCAGCCTAAGCCTGTTTTTTAGGGTGCTTCCTGAGCTTTTGGGACACTCCCACAAGGTTCTCAGTGTGTGAGGTTCTGTCCTCCCTCCTGGTCTGTGAATGACCATAAGCGCCCCTCTCTGCCACGGGGCCGAGGTGGGGGGGCCCTGCTGTTCTATGGGGGGGCCTAGACTGGGATCAGGATCTGAATGTGGTCAGAGCCCCAGAGTCCTGTTCCAGAGGCAGTGGACAGAGCTCTGCAGTCTCTCTCTCTCTTCACTCCCCTCCCTCAGCTCAATGGGCTCATGCCCTGGGGGCTCCTGCTTACTGGCTCAACCTGCTTCTGTTTCCTGGTCTGAGTGAAAGACCACACTGCTTGCTGTGTGCCCCTAGGGCTGGACTCCAAGTGCTTGCTCTGGCAGAGGTCCCCTGCTGTTCCCCCACTTTGTGCTGGTGCTCCTCGGGGTGCAGGTCAGGAGACTCCCTTGCTGCTGTGAGCCGCGGCTCCCAGCGCCCTGGGGCTGCCTCCGGGAGGCTGAAGTTCTTTCGCTCTGGCAGGCCACCCCTCTGGCGGGCCACCCCTCCGACCCAGGGGAGCAGAGCCTTTCTGCTCTTTTCCAGGTTACCTTGAGTAGGAGAACTGCCTCACTCGGTCTCTTTGTGGGTTCTGTCTCTGGAAAGTTTAGTTAAAGTCCTTAGTTTATGAGTTTTTATCAGAGAGCTCCTTAGACTCCATCCCTTCATGTTGCCATCTTGGCTCCGCCCCTGTCTATTCCCATTTTATAGATAAGGAAACACCATGAAAGATGCTGAGTAATATATCTTGTTTGAGATAACAAAGCCAGGATGTAGTTAATGTGGGCACCAAATCTCAGTCTTTTTGTCTCCAATTACTGTGTTCTGTCTCTCAGTTCTAACAGATGAGAAATTGAGATGTAAATACGGAAGTGAATGCTAAAACAGAGTAATTTGTTCCTGCACAAGTTACCAGTCACTTGTCCTTACTGGTGGAAGCAAAACAGAACAACATTCAGATGTGTAGGACCAGAGAAATAATCAATATAGAGTTGAAATAATGGACCTTAGAAGTCAAAAAGTCTTTAGTCATCCCCTTGCAGAAACAAAAATAGAAGGTCCATAGTTATTAAATGACTTCCCTAGGACCAAAATGTTGAATGAGGAACTACCTGTCCAGTTTTATTTTTAATAATAAGAAAATATTTGTGCCTGTCTGATATTTTCTGAGGGCCTCTGACCCTCTTCCCATTTGTTCAATGTGAGCCTCTGATCCAAATTGTTCAGCATAAACCCCCTCCAATGTAAATTATCTCAATTGTTGTTCAGTGTAGCTTTCCTTTGTTATATGTAAATTCACTAAGAAAACCCTCAGCCCATCCCTCTATCCTTCCTCTAACTTCTTGTCTATCAGTCTTCCAAAGTGCTTACTGTTCCCTTCACAGGAAGTGGGCAAAACTCTATAAAAGTTTTTTCCCACATCTCCCTCCATATTGAATCCATATGGGTCTCAGCTCACTCAATTCTTATGGCTGTCTTCCTATTTCTTTTGTCCATCCCTTGGATATTCTTGTCTCAACCTTTGCTATTCAGTCTGTCCTCACTTAACTTATTGTCTCTCCAGAAAAATTAAATCTGTAAACTGCTTATGGTCTATAATATAGGTGAACTTTGCAGACCAGTGAATTAAATAATCTGAACTTTTGGCCTCTGGAATCAGTAATGTGTTTTTCATTTAAAGAGCACCTAATTTCCCATCATCAAAATAGTTATTAGAATGACATAGAAATTCTTCTGGGATTTGAATCCAGGATTTCTAAATCTATCCCTTATTGTTTCATTCACATTCTTTATTACCAAGTTTTTAAATATCCTTTTTTTTAATTTAAAAGACACAGACAGACACATTACTCCAAGATTACATTTTTATCACCCCATTTATCCTCCCATTCCCTTCCTTAGACATCCACTTTTTTATTCAGTGACATTGGTTTCTTTGGGATTACTTGAATAAGAAGACACTCTTAGTTCCTGATTCTGATACCAGATTTCCATATGCCTGAAATGTTCTCCTTCCACATAATCTATCTCCACTACTCATTGACTTGTTTAAAATCCCAGTTAATGTCCAAATTTTTACAAAAAGTCTTTTTTTAATCCCTGTTTATTCTAGTCACTTCCATCTATTGATCATTTCAAATTTTCTCCTGTCTATATTTTACATGTATTTATTTGGATGTTGTTTCCCCTCATAGACTGTGAGTTCTTTGAAAGGAGGGGCTATCTTTCATTTCTTTTTGTATATCCACTACTTAGTACAGTGACTGAAATATACTGATTGAACGTGTGATTATGATTTGCATTCAAGTTACTATTTCTACATTACTTCATTTTTCTTTTTCTTTAAAAAAAGTATGTAAAATAAAGAAAACAATTATTGTTAATAATATCAATAGACATTTTTTAACATGAGAATGAGAATCATTGATATGCTGTTATCGTAAATCCTCTACTACAAAGTTGCTGATTGTACTTTTACAAATATTTAAGGGGAGAAAAAAAGCATGCAAATAAAGATGAAATTCTCTATTTTCTACCTATTAATTAATTAATCTTAATGTCTTCCTAAGCTTGATGGTAGCAGCTGTTACCAATAGCATTAAGATAGGAAGGTGAGTGATAGGGTGCAATAGTGTCTCTTCCTAAGTGAGAAGTAAAACATTATTTTACTTCTTCTCCAGAGGCCCTTAGAATTCTATCATTAAAATACAAATTGTATTGTGTGCATTATTATAAGTTGTATTGATTTCCAGAACTAGAGAATGGTAAGATAACCATGGGATAAAGTCTGAGATTTCTTCAGTAGAATATTATAGATTGGACAATAGTTAACTATGTGTCCCTCCTCCCTTCACAAAGCAACTTCTGGCATAATGGTGAAGAGTCAACTGTGACCCCACCTTATCTGTTGGAAGTTAGATGACCATTCATTCCCTGGGGCTGAAGAGAATATCTGGTTTCCCTTTGAATTTTATGCTCTTTACCCTAGATTAGCTTGCTGGTCTAGATTGTAAAACCACATTCCTCATTAATGAGGGAGGGTCATTGGGGGGGCAGGAATCCAGTTAGGATAAATGTGATTCTTGGGCCTTTTGCTTTTCCCTAAATATCTGTAATTGATTGTGGCCTGTTCCTCTAGAAATGAATAAAGCTTTCTCTTCATACCTTGAGAGATCTCTGAAATTTATTAAAGTGGCATTTGTCCCACACATACTTACCATGGGTTTGAGTACATGCCATTACCCATGAAAATTGTGGGTCTGCAGGAAGGGGGGAGGGAGAAAGGGATGTCTATCTCCATTATACATTCTGCCTAGGTAGGATCAAGACCTTCAGAAGTCAAACATGTATTAAATATCCCCCACTGTGCCTATAAAGCTAACAGACTGATGGTCCTATTCAGGACCAAATTCTGCCCTGGGATAGAGGTTACACGTTGGGGAGTCCACTGATGCCAGAGGGAACCATACTCAAACCTCTAAAGGAGCAATTTGGCCCTCAGTGCCTAATTCAAAGGCTACTAAAGGGCCCTTTCTCCTTGAGCTAATGGAAGTTTGAATGTGCATAGAAGGGTGATGAGCCCCCAAAGACAGGAAGGAAAATTAAGCCTTTATTTTGCATTTGAATTGGGTTGAGGATAATGTGTTCAACCTTCACTTCCCTTATATACTAGGGGCAGATAGGTCATTTAGAGGATGGCATGGGTCCCCAACTTTAACTATTTGTAAACAAAAATATCCCAGGACCATGATCCCTCCAGATCCTACAGGGGCCTTCTTATACTCACATGAGTATTGCCCCAAATGACAGAGTAATTTGAGAGATCAGTCATGAATGACACATAGATATAGATAAAGCTTCTCAGAATCAATAAAAATGCCCTTTGCCTTTCCTGCCTTCAGTTACAAGCTATTGCTATTCATCTCATTATGGATATCTTGGAAGTAGTCACACAGTATAGAGAGTGCCTAGGGGATGAAAAGTTTGAAAGAAAAATGTAGCTGTATATCATTGACATTCATGAGAAAATTCACATTAGATACCTGCAAATCAGGTCTCAAGGTGGCAATAGAGAGATCAGGAGCAAAGCAGTGTCAAAAATATAACCTGAACTTGGATGTAGTATGGTGTATGTCAGGACAGCTGAACAAAGGTGATTTAGAAAATTTTTTTTTTATGCATTCACTTGATTTTTATGTAACCATCCCTGCTGAAATACCAGTCATTGTCATACTCTTTAATCAATAAATATATTTCCAAAGAGAGAGAGAGTAAGTTACCCCAAATATCATTTTTTAAATTCAGAAGTCTACATGTGTGATAAACAAGATTGTTTCCAAAGAACTAAGTTCTTTTTTCAGAGTTGTACTTTTATGGGGCTAAAAAATAGGACATTCTAATTGGCTTCATTTATCATTTACAGTCATACATAAATCAGAAATAAAAGGAGAAGGTTCAATTATAATTTATATAATATATATTATTGCATTTATTGATCTGTTAATATATTTTATCCTTCTGATAAAGAGTACTATTTTTGAAGACAGGAATACTAGTATTTCTGTATTTATAGAATGAGTTCCAAACATATTGTAGATCTTCTAAACCCCAGAAGCAATGCTATTTTTATTGAATCAGTTGCCTAAATATTATGATTTTCTTGCATCACTCTCATTTCTTTTTCTAATTTTTCCTCTATCTTTCTTGTTCCAAAATCTTAAAGATCTTCTATGATCTGAGACCAAATTTTTCTTGGAGGTTTTTAAAGTTTGGACTTTTTTATGTTCTCCTGTCTTTGTGTCTGTGTGTTTGTGTGTGTGTGTGTGTATTTGTGTATGTTCTGAGACCAAATTTTTCTTGGAGGTTTTTAAAGTTTGGACTTTTTTATGTTCTCCTGTCTTTGTGTCTGTGTGTTTGTGTGTGTGTGTGTGTGTGTGTGTATTTGTGTATGTTCTGATCTTCCTTGTCACCATAGTACCTTTCTAAGGTCAGATATTTTTTCTATTGCTCATTTTCCTAGTGTACAACTTGATTTTAACTCTTTGTCAAAGTAGGAGTCTGCCTCCAGGGTAAAAGACACGCTGTTCCAAACTTCTGGGGTTTTTCCTAATTGTCTTCAGCGATGCTTCTCAAGATCTGCATGCTTTCTCTTCTCCCAAAGTGACATGATCTAAGGATAGACCTTTACTACTCTGATCAATGAGTAACTATAAACATTGTATTTCTGCCCTGGAAATGTAGGGATGGTCCCTGCTCCCCCTTTGGTAGCAAGCACTGATATGCTTCTGCTTCTCTCCCCAGGACTTTGAACCATAACTATAACCTAGATCTGAGTATGGGTAAAGCAACAGAGTTCTGCCTCAGTGCTAGCAATGAACAAGCTGTAATCTTCTAACCAGTTGTTCAAATCTCACCATGTGTGGATGGAGAGTTCTGGAAGCATTTGATGTTGCTAATGATTCCATTGACTCCTAAGTTCTGTTCCTGGGTTACTGGAAAATGGTCTATGTTGACATTAGCTTCCTTCCAAGTTGTCCTGGATTGAAAAAATTGCTTCATTCTATCCCTATGTGGGTTTATTTCATCCCTCTGTTGGTTCTGCCATTCCAGAATTTGTTTAAAGTTATTTTTTAAAGATATTTGGAGGACTCTGGTGGGGGGGGGACTCAAGCAAGTTCCTACCTATATTCTATCATCTTGCCTCCATCTCTATTTCATTATTAAAAGGGTTGGTGGTCCAATTCGCTGGTATGATTGCACTCATAATCACCAAGACACAGATCATGAGATTCAAACAATGATTTCAAAAACAGATTTGTCATTCCCTCCACTCCCACCACTCATAGCCATGACAGGGCCCTCTCCTCCAGACATGAACCAAATTAGGAACTCTTAGAAGCAGACCTAAGGAGGAAATCCAATAAAGGCAGAAAGAGAGTTTACTATGATACTCAAATCTCTCCTTTACTTATATCCATGCAGGTTATTAATCAAGATAATCACTTTTCCAACCAACCCTCTGTCCAGCCTCTATGTAACACCTCCTAATGCTTTTTCAGATGTCAAACATTTCAACAGGATATTCTGTCTCCTTCTGAAAAGTACTTTGCACTGACTTATCTATATACATGTCATATTCTCCAAATAGAATATATGTTCCTTGAGGACAGAGATTTTTCTTTTATATTTATCTTCCTAAAACCTGATCTGTATTACCAATAAAAAATCCCCCAAAGGTTATTACAAACTCAAATCTCCTAAAGTTTGGAGAGGGAATGAGAAAACAGTCAATAGATCTTGTCTTTTTTAACCCAAGTACCCTATCAGTTTTTAGAATATGGTATGAGCGAATTGTTATGAAGGCTTACTTCATTTTGGTTTTATTTATAAGTCCTTGGTTACCATAACACTAAAGGTAAGGTGATTTGAAGGAAGAGATTCTACAGTTTTCTTTTGGGCTAACTTTTGCAGAGATTATTAATTAATTAGTAACTTCAAAACCTACTATGCTCCAAATCAAGACTGATTTTGGCAATGTAGTTTTGTATGGCTTACCCTTTCTAACTTAAGTTGCCTAAGATTGAAGTAGAACAGTCTTAACACATTTCAGAACAATTCATACAATAGTTCTACCTTATCCGCCCTCAATTCAGATATGAACACATATCTTCCAAAGTGGTTTTACTTTTCTTCCTCATACCTGTATAATTATTTGGGTTCTCAGAGCTGCTGAGTATTGATTCTTTCTTTTCTTTTCCCCTATAAACTGATAGCAAAAATTCTACTACAAGAAAAATGTCAAAGTAATTTGAGACATGTAAGAGAAGGCAGTAACTTTTATATTTATAGAAATATTGAGTCAATAATAGTGACATTTAGGTTAGTCAGATAGTGGATATAAGAAGCATTTACTAAAAAATGTCCTTTCTCTGAAAGGCAATATACTATGAGGTCTACAAAAATAGCTAAGACCCAGATCCTGTGATCAAGTACCTTTGAATTAGGCAATACTAACAATAATAATGAGAAAAATATAATGTGGTTAATTGTTTTTCTTATTCTTATTAAAATTGGGGTAAAGATGTACAAGAAATTATGAAACAAGTAAAAATTCTAAAAGAGAGATTTAGCAAATTGCCAAAAGACAGTTAAGGAAGGAGAGATCATCTTTAACTGGGGATTGGGAGAGGGAGATATAAATAAACCTCAATGATGAAGACTTTGAATGGAGAGATTTCAACACATGGAATGTGTACCATGGGGAATGACAGATATGGAGTATCTTATGGTGAATGGTAAGAGAACAGGATCTGGAAATGCTACAGACTAGTCAAATTTTACTAGAATACAGAATAGGGAGAGAAAGTGACAATATAAGGTGTGCCTAGGTTCCTGAAAGATCTTGATGATCAGGATAAAATGTTGACATCGATTCAGAAGGATTCAGTTCAGAACTCAATAAGAAACAGTGTTAATTATTGTATGGCTTCAAGAAGGAAAAGAAAATATAATGATGGCAATAACGATGATAATAATAGTAACACTTTGAACTATTATGTCTTCTTCATACCAAATCTTAGAAATAGATCATTTTATTATCTGCATTTTTGTAAGTGAGAGTATTAAGACAAATATAAAATGACTTGCCAAGGTCATATAATTAGCAATTGTCTGACATAGTATTTCAACTACTGTCTTCTTGATTTAAAACCATTACACAAGTTAAGGAGGCTTTCAAAGACTTTATCTATCAGTAAAACATCAAAAGAAGCCAGTTCATCAGTTGACAAGTACAGGAATTCTAAGTTAATAATCAGCTTGTAAGATTATTGTACTTAAACTAAAGAGAACCAAGGTTGAATAGGTGGTGTGTTCAAAGGGAATATCACTACCTTTCCATTTCCATCACCCACAGTGAAGATGTTCTCAAAGAGAAGAAATTGGTAGGGAAGAGGAGATACATACATTTACATTATGCTTACTGTGTGACAAACACTATGCTAAGAATTTTACAAATATTATCTCATTAGCAACTCACGATATCCCTGGTCTGTAGTATTATGGTGACCTCCATTTTGCAATTGAGGAAACAGGTGACTTGAATGGTGTATTGGACAGAGTTCTGGACCTGGACTCAGAAACTTCCACTCTGAAGCTGCTCTAAAATATTTACTAACTGGAAAAATTCATTTTGAAAAAGTCATTTAACCTTGCTTGCCTCAGTTAATTCACATGTAAAATGAACTGGAGAAGGAAATGGCAAATCACTCTACTACCTTTGCCAAAACAAAACAAAACAAACAATAACAAAAGCAAACAAATAAAAATAAAACAAAACAAAATAAAAATGGAGGCACAAAGTTAAACTGAAAGGGCTAGGTTGAAATGATTGAACATCAGTAACTACTTGCCTTGAATCACAGAGGCCCTAAATATCCAAGACTGAATATGAGTTCCAATCTTCAAGACTGCTCTATCTAATGGACCATATGTGTGCCAATCGTAACCAGCAATACCTAAAGAGAAAGACAATAGGAACAAACACAGACAATTGGGAACATGAAAAGCTTACATAAAAGGACTGTCACTTAAGTGAAGGAGTATCAAAAATGTGTGAATCCTTTGAAGCAGCTAAAGAATGTGAAATGCCATCAGTCTTCAGAGTGGAATACTTTGACTGAAGGGAAAACTCATGAGGACTAGGCAAAGGAAATGAAGAAAGGACTTCCAGAAATATCAATTTTAACTTATCCTCTGTTAATATACAATATCTCTACATGTATTGCAAATTCTTTGTAGTTTAAGTTTGAGCCCACTTTCCCCAACATCCTTTTAGATAGAAGAATACATCTCTCTTTTGGGAATTCTTTTTCAAAACTATTTATTTATTTATTTGTTTGTTTGTTTGTTTGTTTGTTTATTCATTTATTTATTTAATTTCGTCCATATGCACATGTATATTTTTGGGGTTATAAAATTTTCTTCGACCCTCCTGCCCAGCCCTCTCCCCTCAGTGGCAAATAGTCAGGTTAACATTGTGCATACATAATTCTGATAAACATGTTTACAGATTAGACATTTGCAGTATAAGGAATTAGGATTAAGGGAAAGAGATACATAAGACATAATTTCTATAAAGTGTTCATCAGATTCTGAAGGGTTGGGTTTTCTTTTTTTTATTTTGTTTTGTTTTGTTTTTCTTCCTCTGGATGGGGATAACATTGTCTATAACCAGTCTAATACAGTTGTCTAAGCTGTCTGGTCTCTTGAGAGGCATTGCTTCCATCAAGGTGGATCATTTAACAATGTTGTTGTTAATGTCTGCATTTTTCTGTTGGTTGGAAAATTCTTTTTTTAACCTATAATTTTTAATTCATTACACTAGTATTAGGAATTTAGTACAAAAAGTTAATTCTGCTTCATTATAACTTGGGAGTTGATGATCAAAAGAACTAGAGTCAGTTCCTCATAGTTAAATCAAAAATCCAGAGTGCAAATAGTAGCTGCTCTCTGGGGAAGTTGCCCACTGCTTGTAAATCATAGTTCAGAAAGTAGAATGTTAATTTGGTACTTCTTTTTAATGCTATCTTATAAAGTCAATAAAATTATACATTGTTCTCTGGTTCAACTATTTGAGTCAAGTTTAATTATATCTTAAAAAAAGAAGTTGTTTTAACTTGAATTTCTAGGAGCCCAATGCGTCCTGAGTTAATGTTCTTGGTTTCATTTTTCACATATATTTCTGAAAAATCTCATATATTGTTCCATATTTACTATGTTTTTACTTTTTAGAATCATTTATCAATGTCATTGCATTCTTATTTGTTTCTTTAATTCCCCCCATCTAATAAGTTACTCATTTCTTTCCTAAATTTAACTTCTATTCAAAGTAATCTTTTCTCTTTTCAGGTTTTTCCATTAAGAACTATAATTTTGCTTCTTATTCTTTCTTCCTTTTATTAAGACTTTGTGACCATTTTTGGAGTTCTTGTCATATATTTATTCCCCTGTCTGGAGTTTCTACTAATAGTTATAGCTGAAATAGTCTATTCTTCTGAAGCTTTACATAGACTTTCTTTCAAATCACTTTATTTTTTTAAATGATATTCAGTGTTCCTGTGCTTGTCAATTTTCATTATTTTTCATTGTTGCTTTCATTTGGAGACACACACACACACACACAAACACACAAAACAGACAATGAAAAATAGAGCCAGAGACAGAGAAATAGAAAGACAAAGAGATAGGGAGAGAGAGTAAATGTGAGAGGCAGAAAGAGAGATAGAGGTATGGAGAATATGGGCAGAAATATGGCATAGAGAAAAGTATCATACCTTCAAACTTAAGTTCTGAATTGAAATTCTAACTCAACCATTTGCTGAGTGTCCTTGGTCAAGTAAATAAAACACCTTGGCCTTAATATTTTTCATCGGTCTTCATGAGAGATTCCAACAGATGATATAATAAATCTCTGCCTACTCTGGATATATTAAATATTATATTTTCTGAGGAAAAAGTACCATGAGATAAAAGGATATGAACATCACTGGACAGAAAATGACATAAGCAAAGAGATACTTCATGGGGAAAGTTTCACTTACTTGTGAAACATTGAATAAATTGTTATGTAGCGGTCTTAAATGATCTGATGTCAAGAATGAGATTGTTATTAGCAAAATGGTAAGAAGCTGAATTGAAGAATAACAAAGAAAAATATATTTGTGTGTGCAGGTGTTCATGTTAAAGTTGTTATTTCTTGGGAAAAAGGTATACCATTAGGTCAGGGAGTGTCTCAAATCTGTGAACAATATAATATTGATGAATGATATCCAATTTTTGTTGTCAATAGTTCCTTTGAACCATATCATTATTCTTTCCCAAGTGTCAGTAATTTCATTATTCATGTACAAAAGTCAAAAGAATTTGATCTTAAACTTATATTGGAATAAAGAATATTTAAAGACTGGGGTGAAATGAAATTCCCTGTTCTTGAATATCTCTCTTTCTTCAGCTATTCCTGCTTCTTAAGTAGCAGTGAAATGAAGCACAGATGTGTGGTACAGTGTTGACAGCCAACCAAATTTTGGGCCAACTTCTATTTTGCTAGGGTCAGCACTGCCAATGGGGAGTTTGTATCAGGGGACAGGTTGATGGAAGAGAGGGTGAGAGGTGCAATTACTCAGGGGCTGGGGACAATGGATATCAGCCAAGGGAAACAGAATGGAATAAGTGGACTTCCTGCGTCTGTATTTACTCTTTTCTCTGCTATTTAACTTGTAGCCTTAGATTAAAAATGTACTTTCTAACAGTGGTACCTGCTACATTTTCTGATAGGATTAATCCTACATCAATATTAATTTTTAAAATGTACTTTCAAATGTTCTTTTGATATGATTAAATATTTCAGTTTCACAAATGATAAACTTCAAGGTGCTTTACATAAGAGAATCAATAATAGATAAGTAAATATTTCTGTTCATGTTATTAAGTGCAGAGTAGACAGTGCTGGATCTTGAGTCAGGAAGATCCAATCTCAATCTCCACTAGCTGGGTGACCTAGTCAAGTCATTTAACCTCTATGTCACTGGGTACTTACGTATAAAAATGGGCATAATAATAGAACATTTCTCAGGTTGGTTGTGATGGTCAAATGAGATATTTATAGTTCTTATGGTATAAAATAAATGAAATAAATGTTATTATTGTTATAGTGTTATTATCATTACTTCTATAAGAGATAAAAACATTGCTTATCATAGAGTCACAGATTTAGAGTTGCAAGTGACCTCAGAGGTTATTTAGTAAAACTGTATCATTTTAAAGTTGAGGAAAACAGAGACCAGGGAGTTGAAATGATTTCCTCTCTGTCATAGAGATCATTTCTAAAGTAGAGTGTGAACTAAGGGACTCTCACTTGTAGTTTCTTGGCATAGTGTCCAGGTACATTAAAAAAATCTATACTTCAATATAATTGATTGTCTTTGTAACATTTTATATTTTATTTTACTCATTTTTTTATAATGGGTCCCTAGGCATTACCAGTGTGCTAGAGGGTCAAAGAGCTCTGTTCTAGAGGCAGTGTACTTTTCACTGTGTCATCTCTTTCGAAGTTTAAAGATTTGTAATTTAAACAATGTCAGTCCTCTATTCAATAATCCAGACAGCAAAGCTACTTTACCTAAGTAAATGGACTTTCAGAGTTGTTGGCAAAAATCAATTATCCTATAATCAATGTGGGGGGTAAGGTTCACTGAACTTGGTTAGCTGTGTCCCTCCATCACAAATATGCAAGGGATATGCTCAAAATTTTTCTGGTTTTGTAGCAAAAGGCAGAGCTCTAGGCTTTGAGAACATAATTGAGAACTCAGGGTCACCTTCATACAATACTGCTATTTAAAAGGAGGATTTTATCAAAAGAACAGTTATGATAGCATTAATAAAATAATAGCAATAATCATAATAATAACAGCAATAATAACATGAAGGACCAAGGACTCTAAAAATGGTAATCCTAATTTCTGTGTTAGACACTTTTGTGGGATCATTATCTTGTTTTACAGTGGAAGAAATAGGAACAAAGGTGATTAACCTATTTAAGATCCTATGGCTAGCATAGAAGAAACATGGTGGTGAACATTTGAGTGAAGATAGAAGAAAAATGAGAAGAAATAATTCTATGGTAGTATGTGTACATATATATTTATATTTATATATAAATATATATACATATATATATATTTACATACATGTATAGTGTATATAAACAACCCAGTAAGGAGGAATCAATAGAGTGTTAGATCTGAAGGCATAACAAAATTTTTCAGGAGGTATGATACATTTGAAGGAGAATTATAAGCATTTGAAAATCTTCAGGATTCTTTCTGTTAAGGGCAGAGTATCTGACCCATTTTGTACTTTCCATTATAAGAATTTCACTGCTTTAAAAGTTTAGCAAAAAGCTAAGTTGTTTGTCAAGATATATTGCTAGTTAGACCACATGTCATTTAAAAGAGTATCTGGAGGACTTCCGGCCAAGATGGTGGAGAGAAGACAGGCACAGTTCTAAAGTCTCCAGATCTCTTCCTCATCTAAAACATGAAACAAACCTCTTAAAAGAAATCTGACGACAAAACCAAGAAAGAAAAGCCAGGAGAAAGAACATCTACCTCAGGATTTGTCTCTGGCAGCAGCTTTGGCCGAATTTGGCCATGAGTCTAGGCTAAGAGGGAGGATCAGCCCTGGGTCAGCCAGATTAGCAGCTGAATTGGAGCTGGGAATCTGAGGGCCTGAGAGCCGGACCTGCTGGATCAGTGGTGGGGCTGGACGGCAGGGACTTGAGTCAAGTAGGGAGCAGAGGCACTGGTGTTGGTGCTGTCCCCCAAGAGCTTGTGGACAGGACTGGGGGCAGAGTTCTGGTGCAGGAGAGCTGTGGACGCCATCCCTGGGCTCCTCTGGTCAGAGGAACTCTGAGTCCCATTACAGCTCAGACCTCTTCCCTGAACAAACAAATGCAAACTATTTCTGACTCAGGT
Organism: Macrotis lagotis; assembly: GCF_037893015.1. Taxonomy (NCBI): domain Eukaryota; kingdom Metazoa; phylum Chordata; class Mammalia; order Peramelemorphia; family Peramelidae; genus Macrotis; species Macrotis lagotis. The sequence goes on along the minus strand of NC_133665.1, from coordinate 154,581,276 downwards.
CCAGGTGTGTGAGCAGAACCAGCCCAGCTGAGGAATGACTTCAGGCCAGGGTAAAGCCCACCATTGATTGAAGGAAAAAGAATTCAATAGTTCCAACTCCTCCCTTCAAGCAAAGGGAGAAGGCCTCAATCAAGGTAACAGACACTCCAGAGAAAGCAACCAGCACCTCCTACTGGCCAGTCAGAGAAATTGCACTCAGTGAGTAAAGTCTTTTGTGATCCCAAGGCCCTGTGCACCAGCCCATCCCCAACTCAAGGTCTTAGCAAAATGAAGAAGGGTCAGTGGTAAGGTGGGCCCATAGAAAAATTCTTGGAAGGGAAAGACCCTAAGAGAGAGCTGGAACCTCTGAGGAGAATACAATCTTGTCTTCAGCACAGAAAAACTTCCTTGAAGAAATAAGGAAGGAGCTTAAAAATTTGGGAGAGACAATCAATATCTTGCAACAAGAAGACAAAACCTTAGAAAGTACAATTGGATAAAAACAAAAGGAGAATAAATCTCTCAGATCCTCACTTGGACAAATACAAAATGAGAATAATTATCTCAGATCCTCAATTGGGCAAATGCGAAAAGAAAATAATTCTCTCAAGACCTCAATTGATCAAATGGAAAGCTCTTTCAAAAGTAGAATTGACCAATTGTAAAAGGAGTTGCAAAAGGTTAATGAAGAAAACTCCTCCTCCAAAAAAAGAATGGAGTCTACAGAAACTAATGACTCCATGAAGAGTCAGTTAAACAAAATCAAAAAATAGAAAAAATAGAAGAAAATGTAAAATACTTCATCAACAAAACCACTGACCTCAAAAAATAGATCGAAGATGGGCAACCTGAAAATTATAGGACTTCCTGAAAACATTGAAGAGGAAAAAAGCCTGGACTTAATATTACAGGATCTAGTGATGGAAAACTACCCTGATATCATGGAATCTGAGGGCAAAGTAGTTATGGAAAGAGTACATTGATCCCCACCAGAAAAAGATCCTAAAATGAAAACACCAATGAATGTTGTGGCCAAACTCCAGAACTATCAGATAAAAGAGAAAATTCTGCAAGCAGTCAGAATGCAACAATTTAAATATCAAAGAGCCACAGTAAGGATCATGCAGGACCTGGCTGAATTAACATTAAGGTATCAAAGGGCCTGGAAGGAGATATTTCAAAGAGCAAGGGAGCTGGGAATGCAGCCAAGAATCTACTTTCCCTACAAAGCTGAGCCTTCTCTTCCAGGGAAAAAGATGGACATTTAACGAAATGGAAGAATTCCAAAAATTTCTGATGAATAGACCAGAGCTAAACAGAAAATCTGGACATCAAACACTAGGTTCAAGAGACACATGAAAAGGTAAAAAAAAGGGGAGGGCAGTAAAAGGAAAAAAAATGCTATCCAGTAAGTTGAAACTGGCTATATCCCAGCATGGAAAAAAAAAAAAATTCTCATAAATCTTGAGAATTGTAACTCTAACAGAGAGAATATACCTAGCCAGAAATGATAGACATTCATGATCTATCCATGAGACTGCTATCTAATGGGATGTAACTGGCATTAACCCCACTTGGGAGAAAGACTCTAATAACTCTTGGGAATTATGGCTCTTTTCAATAGAATATACTGAACTAGAAGGAACACTCAGAATTTTCTGTGACTTAGATAGAATGTTCTAAAAAACACTACCTCCTTAATAAGGGGGACAGGAAAGAGACAGGAGGAGGGAGGGGATTGAATGGGGTAAATCTCATTACACGAAGAGGTACAAAAAACTTATGGTAATAGAGGGGAAGAATGGAGCAGATAAGAAACACCTGAATCTTCTTCTCATCAGACTTGGCTTAAAGTCAACCTACACATACTCAGTTAACTTATAAAACATCTAACCTTTCAAGTATTAAAAGGGGAAAAGGGGAGAGGGGGGATGGAGGAAGGGGAGTGGGGGGAAAAGGGGAAATAACAAAAAGAAGAAAAAAGGGAAAAAGGGAAAGGAGAAGAAAGGGAAGGGGGTGAAATAAGGAGGGAAAACACACTGAGGGGGTGGTACTCAGAAACAAAATACTGGGGAATATGGATAACGGGGAAGGGGGAAAAATGCAAATAGAGGGAAGATAGCATAGAGGGCAATAAATCAATAGTAATCATAACTTTGAATGTGAATGGGATAAGTTCTCCCTTAAAAAGGTAAGCAAATAGCAGAGTGGATTAAAAAACAGAATCCTAAAATATGCTGCTTATAAGAAACTCATTTGAAGCAGAGAGATACATATAGAGATACATATAGAGTAAAGGTAAAAGGTTGGAGCAAAATATATTTTGCTTCAACTGAAGTAAAAAAAAAAAGCAGGGGGGTAGCAATCCTTATGTCAGCAGCAAAAGTAGATAGTGTTAAAAGAGATAAGGAAGGAAACTTTATCCTCCTAAAAGTTACCATAGACCATAAAGTCATCTCAATACTGAATATATATGCACCCAGTGGGGCAGCATTCTTAGAGGAGAAGCTGAAAGAACTACAGGAAGACATAGACTGCAAAACTCTACTAGTGGGAGACCTCAATCTCCTGCTCTCAGATCTAGATCAATCAAATCATAAAATAAACAAGAAAGAAATTAAGGAGGTAAATACAGTGTTAGAAAAATTAGATATGGTAGACTTATGAGGAAACTGAATGGGGATAGAAAGGAATATACCTTTTTCTTTGCAGTACATGGAACTTATACAAAAACTGACCATGAACTAGGACATAAAAATCTAATGATCAACTGCAGAAAGGCAGAAATAGTGAATACATCTTTCTCAGATCACAATGTAATAAAAGTCCAGAACAAATGGGAAACTGAATAACCTAATTTTAAAAAATGAGTGGACCAGAAACAAATTATAAAAAGAATTAACCATTTTATCCTAGATAATGATAATAATGAAACAACATACCAAAACCTATGGGATTCAATCAAAGTGACTCTCAGGGGATATATTATAGCTCTAAAGGTTTACATGAAAAATTGGAGAAAGGGGAAATCAATGAACTAAACATGAAATTAAGAAATTAGAGAAAGAACAAATCAAAAATGCCCAATTAAACACCAAATTAAAAATTCTAAAAATTACAGGAGAAATTAATAAAAGCAAAAGCAAAAAACTATTGAATTAATAAATAAAACCAAAAGTTGGTATTATGAAAAACCAATACAATTGATAAACCTCTGGTCAATTTTATTTGAAAAAAGAAAGAAGAAAACCAAATTGCTAGTATCATAAATGAAAAAGGTGAACTCACCACCAATGAGGAGGAAATTAAAGTAATGATTCACAATTATTTTGCCCAACTCTATGCCAATAAATTTGAAATGGATGAATATTTACAAAAATATAAGCTGTCTAGGTTAAATGAGGAAGAAATTAAATACCTAAACAACCCTATCTCAGAAAAAGAAATTCAACAAGCCATCATTGAACTCCCTAAAAAAACAAATCTCCAGGGCTTGATGGATTCACAAGTGAATTCTACCAAACATTTAAAGAAAAATTGGTTCCAATTCTATATAAACTCTTGGGAAAAATAGGGAAAGATGGAACTCTGCCTAACTCTTTCTATGAAACCAATATGATAATGTTACCTAAATCAGGAAGAGTTAAAACAGAGAAAGAAAATTATAGACCTATTTCCCTGATGAATATAGATGCAAAAATCTTAAATAATATCTTAGCAAAATGATTACAACAAGTTATCACCAGGATAATACATATGATCAAATAGGCTTTATTCCAGGAATGCAGGGTTGGTTCAATATTAGGAAAACTGTTAGTATACTCAATTATATCAACAACAAATCTATCAGAATTCATATGATCATATCAATAGATGCTGAAAAAAGCTTTTAACAAAATACAGCATCCATTCCTATTAAAAACACTAGAGAGTATAGCAATAAATGGACTGTTCCTAAAAATAATTAGCAGTATTTATCTGAAACCATCAACAAGCATTATATTCAATGGGGAGAGGCTAGAGGCATTCCCAATAAGATCAGGGGTCAAACAAGGGTGCCCATTATCACCACTACTATTCAATATTGTATTAGAAATGTTAGCATCAGCAATTAGAGAAGAAAAAGAAATTGAAGGAATTAGAATTGGGAAGGAAGAGACAAAACTCTCACTCTTCGCAGATGACATGATGGTCTACGTAGAGAATCCCAAGAAATCATCTAAAAAACTACTGGAAAAAATTAGCAATTTTAGCAAAGTTGCAGGTTATAAAATAAACCCTCATAAATCCTCAACTTTTCTATATATGTCTAGCAAGAAACAGCAGGAAGAGCTAGAAAGAGAAATCTCATTTAAAGTAACCTCAGACAGTGTAAAATATTTGGGAGTCTATTTGCCAAGACAGACTCAGAAACTTTTTTTGAAAACAATTATAAAACACTTCTCACACAAATTAAATAAGATTTAAATAATTGGGCAAATATCAACTGTTCATGAATAGGTAGAGCTAATATAATAAAAATGACAATTCTACCAAAACTAAATTACCTGTTTAGTACCCTACTAAACTTCCAAAAGATTATTTAATTAATCAGAAAGAATTGTAAGTAAATTCAGATGGAGAAATGAAAAGTCAAGAATTTCCAGGAATTTGATGAAAAAATTCAAAAGAAGGGGACCTAACCCTACCTGATCTAAAATTATTTTCTAAAGCATCAGTTTTCAAAACTGTTTGGTATTAGCTAAGAAATAGAGGGGTGAACCAGTGTAAGAGACTAGGTGCAAAAGCACAAGATGATTATATTAATCTGCTGTTTGATAAACCCAAAGAGTCCCGCCATTGGGATAAAAACTACCTCTTTGATAAAAACTGCTGGGATAATTGGAAGTTAGTATGGAAGAAACTTAGATTAGACCAACACCTCACACCCTTTACCAAGATAAGATCCAAATGGTTACAGGAAATAGACATAAAAAACAATACTATAAGCAAATTAAAAGATCAAGGACTAGTTTACCTGTCAGTACAGAAGAGTTGGACAACAACACCAAAAACCAATTATATGATTTCCATTACATTAAATTAAAAAGCTTTTGCACAGATAAAACTGATGTAACCAAGATCAAAAGAAATGTAGTAAAATGGGAAACAATCTTTACAACTAATGATTCTGATAAAGGATTCATTTCTAAAATATACAGAGAACTGAGTCATATTTTTAAAACAAAAAGCCATTCCCCAATTAACAAATGGTCAAAGGATATGCAAAGACAATTTACAGATAAGGAGATCAAAGCAATTCATAGCCATATGAAAAAATGCTCTAAATCATTAATTATTAGAGAAATGCAAATTGAAGCTTCTCTGAGGTACCACCTCACACCTCTCAGATTGGCCAATATGACCAGAAAGGATAATGATCATTGTTGGACGGGTTGTGAGAAATCTGGGACACTATTACACTGTTGGTGGAGCTGTGAACTCATCCAGCCCTTCTGGAGAGCTATTTGGAATTGCCCCCAAAGGGCAACAAAAATGTGCATACCCTTTGACCCAGCAATACCATTACTGGGTCTATATCCTGAAGAGATGAAGAAAAAGGGTAAAACATTACTTGTACAAAAATATTTATAGCAGCCCTTTTTGTGGTGGCAAAGAATTGGAAATCAAGTGAATGTCCTTCAATTGGGGACTGGCTTAGCAAACTGTGGTATATGTATGTCATGGAACACTATTTTCTATTAGAAACCAGGAGGGACAGGATTTCAGGAAAGCCTAGAGGGATTTGCATGAACTGATGCTGAGTGAGATGAGCAGAACCAGAAAAACACTGTACACCCTAACAGCAACATGGGGGTGATGATCAACCTTGAAGGACTTGCTCATTCCATCAGTGCAACAATCGGGAGCAATTTTGGGCTGTCTGCAAAGGAGAGTGCCATTTGTATCCAGATAAGGAGCTGTGTAGTTTGAACAAAGTTCAAGGACTATTCCCTTTAATTTAGAAAAAACAGATATCTTATTGTCTGATCTTGTTACCTCTTAGAATTCTTATCTCTTCTCTAACAATATGATTTCTCTCTCATCACACCAAATTTGGTACAAAATGGAAACAAAGTAAAGACTGACAGAATGCTTTCCATGGGGGGTGGGGAGGCAAGTAAGATGGGGGGGATTATAAAACTCAAATAATATCTTTAATAAAAATTAATAAAGAAATAATAAAAGAGTTTTTGACATAGGAATGGGAAGAACTCTGCAAAAATTTCAATCTCAATATGAATCAACAGTGTGATATGGTAGCTTTAATAGTTTAAACTGCAATGTAACTTTTCTGTCACTGTGTGTGTGTGTGTGTGTGTGTGTGTGTGTGTGTGTGCACATGGATTTGTGTGTCTTGCCTCTTACTTTGGAAAATAAGTTCCTTGAAAGAAATGTTGAGTTTTTTCTTTCTTTTTTAGCTTAGAGCAAGAGTGTAGTTGTAAGGGTTCCTTTATACTCTGTACTGTTAAAAGCCCATCAAGATAAGTTTGTTTTGCTGGTTTTTCTCTTTTAAATTTTCATTTTAAGAAAGATATTGAAAGATAGTGTGACACTGTGAATAGCTAGCTAATATTATAGTGAGGAAAACTTGTTTCCTTTTTAAAAATTTTATTTATTTAAGGTTATGGAGTTAAGTGATTTGCCCAAGGTCAAACAAGTAGGTAATGAAGTGTCTGAGATCAGATTCGAAATCAGATCCTCTTGACTCCAGGTCTTGCACTCTATCCACTGTGCCACCTAGATGCCCCAATACTTGCATTCTTATCTTCCTTCAGACATACTGGTTGTATGACCCTGATCAAATTCCTTGGTCTTTCAGTGCTTAACCAATTCTCTATGACAATGAACTTCAGAACAGTAACATAAGTTAGGAAAGTTCCTCTGGTCTTTTCTACACAAAATAAAGCAAAACTATCCATCTCAAGAGTGATCTGAGTAGGACATCCATGATGGTAACAGTTTTCAAGATCATGTGGTAGAAAGGCCAGTGGCAAGAACTGGGAATTCTGTGACAGAAGAGGAGACTAACATCCTAATTTGATGTTTGAATTGAAGTATTTGAAAGAATGTTAACTGGAATAAACAGATCATTGGTTTTAATTGCATAAAATGGCAGAATTAAGAATAAAGGGGAGAAGTCATGCAGCTAAAATTTGCACTTAGCATTCAGCAAAACTGGATCATTATCCTACATCATTCACAAATGTCCTTCAACCTCCTCTGTCATTCCATTTTCAAACAAAAGTGTTTCTTCTTGCATTGGCATATCTCTTTCCATGGCATCTTCATATCTCACTTGGATCCCATTCCCTCTTTCCTTCTTTCTCTAGAGGATTGCCCTCACTATGTCATATGCCCCTTTTTCCCCTAGTCTTTAGATTTCTCCTTTCAGTTGTTTCCTTCTTGCTGTCGATAAATATGCCCACTAATATATATCAGATTAACTCACTATCATGGGAAGGGGAAAGGGAAGGAAGGGAGGGGAAAATGTGAAAATCAAAAGCTTACAGAAAGATGAACATTGAAAACTATCTTTACATGAAATTGGAAAAATATTAAAATAACATTTAAAAAGATGTTGCACAAACCTAAAGTGATATTGTTAATTATGTTATCATTAATAGATCTATCATTATAAGTGATATTAGTAATACTGGTAGAAAGAGTAGACAAGGTAGCACAATCGCAGATAGTATGAAGGGGAAAGAAGGAAGGAATGGAGATGAAAGAAAAAGAAAGAAAGAAAGAAAGAAAGAAAGAAAGAAAGAAAGAAAGAAAGAAAGAAAGAAAGAAAGACAGACGGATTTATTAAGGGCATGTGGTCCACTAAATATTTTGTGTTAGAAATGTGGGAAGGAGTCGGGTTTCTAAATAACTTTAAAAACCAAATAAAAGAGATAATAACATTTTAAAAAGGATTGAAGTGTCTTTAGTTAAATTTTAGACCTTGGTTTAAGGAAAATCACCTTTACAGCTTAATGTAGGATGAATTAGAGTGAGGAGAGACTTGAGGTGGAGTGTATAATGCAGCACTGTTTGTACTAGGTAATGAGTGTCCCAATTAGGTATGCATGAAGAGAAGTTGCATATACAAAGAAAACAAAGTAAAATAACAATTGGGTTCAGTTGAGTGTGAGTGAAGAATTAAGGATGACACAGAGATTGAGAATCAGCATATCTGGTTAAATGTTGGTACCTTGAACAGAAAAAAGAGGATACCTTTATGAGAGAGGATGGCAGTTTTATATGTTGACCTTGAGAACCTTTGGGGGACACCTATTTCAAGATTTCCAGTGGCAATTGTATCTCAGCAGCGAGATTAGAGTTTCACATATAAATCAGAAAATAATCTGCATAGAAATGAGATTCAATCCAGGGAATTTAGTAAATAGAGAGTGAAAGAAAGATAAACTAGGACCCATCTTGATTTCTTATTAGTTCCAATAGTTAATTGGTTTGACAGACCAAAGACAGACAAATCAGACTGGAATGGGAGCAGGGAGACTGGTAAAAAGAGAAAGATGATAGAACGATGTGATATAAAAGTAGAGAAATCGAATAATAGCAAGCAGAAGTTAATCTACCCAAGTAAGTGCCAGGGAGTTTAAGGAAGTTATGACTGAGAAGAAATGTCATTAGCTTTGTTAAATAAGGGATCATTGGCAGCTTTGGGGAGGGCACTTTAATGATGAATGATGAATGAATGATGAGATTAGAATCCAAATTTCAAATTATCTGTAGATTAAAAAAGAATGGCATGGAAGAAAATTGGAAGCCACAAATATGAATGCATTTTTCCAGGAGTTTAGCTACAAAGAAAGGAGAGATAAGGAGGTACATTACAGAATCTAGGAGAGCATGCGTTCATGGTGACACCAATAAGGATGATTTTTTTTTCTTATGAGGAATGCAGAGGTAGATTTCTAAACAGCAAGGAAAAACTCACTAGATATGAAACAACCAAAGATGAGAAAGAATGGAGATGAAAACTGTAGCAATCTTGGGAAGAAGGAGAGGAAGAGGGGCAGCTAGGTGGCATAGTGGATAAAGCACTGGCCTTGGAGTCTGGAGTACCTGGGTTCAAATCTGGTCTCAGACACTTAATAATTACCTAGCTGTGTGGCCTTGGGCAAGCCACTTAACCCCATTGCCTTGCAAAAAACCTTAAAAATAAAACGGAAAGGAAGGAGTCAAGTAATTGAAAAGAGCTGCATCCTCATGTGAAAAACAGAGGTATTAAGTCACAGTGGATGAAAATATCTGAATAATGTGAGATGAGAGTGAGAATAGGGATTTTCAGAAATAATAATTTTGTTGTTGGTGAAGTGGGTCTGGTCAGCAAGGTATTGTGATTTTTCTCTACTTCTCAAAACATGATATATTATAAAAATAATTAATTTTGTGCTAAGGCATAGATAAAAAATAGGAAAGCAAAAATATTAGATGAATAATCTATACATTATAGCAAGAAAATGTAGAATCAATATTCTTTAAAATATGAATAAAAGATAAAAACCTAAATAAAAATTAAGCCAAAGCAAAAATGAGTTCAGCAAACCATAAAAAGATAATTATTTGAAACACTGTGATAATAATCAAATTTGTATCCTATCATAAATAATATACATGAAAAGAAAGCCAAATAGGAAAAATGTGTACCACTAAAAACACATATGAACTCTGGGTATTGACTAGACTTATCTGACTTGTCATGAATCTTCATAACTACTTTTTTTCAGAAATAAAATCACCGTGTTGTTTCCATTGCAACAGTTCCTACTCAGAGAGTTGGACATCTATGTGTGGATTAGTAGAGATTCTTCTGATTTCATACCATGGTCCTTAGTTATCCAATTAGCATTGAATCACAATGCTAAAATAAAGAATGGCACTTGGTAACCTTTACTATTCATTTAAATACTAAATTACTATGAATTTTATATACTTGGCAACCATCTTGTATCTCAGCCATAGGTTCTCTTTCTTTTCTTTGCAAAATGTCACAGGAACAGGAGTCTGTTCTTAACTTACAGAAGAAAATATGTTTTTTAAAAACATATTTACCTTTATTTCCTGATATTACAAATGGCATTATCATAATATTTCTTAAAGATTAGATTTAATTTTCTTAAAATCATATTAAATATTCTGTGCCTGAACTAATTAATCTTTCATCTCATATGACTGCCAATTTTGAAAACTGTCATGACAATACTCATAATGGACAATATTAGGCACAATACAGGAAGAGTGATGTTGCCCCACCTCAGTCCTTTGCATGATTTAAGAGGAGTTGGAGATGTCCAAATTGAACTAGATTTTATTAGCATGTAAAGACTTCACATTTAAAATGTATTCTTTTTTTATTCTCCTAGTAAATAATCCCATGAAAGCTACATTTAGAAAGCTATTAAAATACAAAATGTCCTCCTATCAGCTAGAAATCCTATTTGGCACACAAATAAAAGACTGAGACTACTGAAAGAAAAAGAACATTGGAGCTGAACTTTTGTATAGCCCCTTCATGAACTGGTGAATAAAAAATGAGAAAAAAAAAGAGTAAAAATGAAATTGTTTAAGGGAGTTCCATGCCATTTGGAGTTGCATTTTCAAACTTGTCTTCTAAAGGTTCAATGTCACTTATTGCACAGGTAAAGTAATTTTCATTTTTAAAAAGTCCATTGAGATTAATTTAGTAAAAATGACCATTTCCTGTGAGGCAGACTTACCACTGAAATGAAGAAAAGAATTGCCCCAATTAAGATGAAAAATATGGCTAATCTTTAGAAATGATATCTTGTTCCTCTTAAATATTCTTTTTTTACCTATATTTTAGATTTAACCAAAATTGTCCTGTGGGACTATATTGCTGCTTTCATTTCTATTGACAAATTGGAAAAGTAACCACAGATAATAACCCCATACAGGAGTGGATACAAATGGGATGCAATGGAAAATATTAGTCATGGCAATAGCTCGGTTACAATTCACATGAGGATTTCTCCAAACATAACTTTATATTCACATTTAATTTTCTGAGTTATATACCATGACATGTTTCACCATTTCCTGCTTTAAAGCACAGCCATTGAATGAATTTTCAAAGTTATGACAATGACAAGTATTGTGTCATGTTGAAAAGATTTCAAGTGCATTCTTGGTAATGGATTATATCTACTTTCTCAGAACCAACATAAACAAATAGAGTCTATCAAGAGGGAACTAGACAGTTGGTGATGAATTATTTGGGGATCACATAATAGGTATTAAAGAAAAGTGTAAAATGGTTCTCCATCTTAATCTCTCATCTTTCATCTTTCATGTCTATGTGATGATGGTAGAAAATGAGACAGTCACACATTTTTTAAACAAATTATTAACATTGACTCATATTTTTGAAATCTAATATGAAATCCTTGCCTGCTTAACAGGTAACTTAAAACCTGAAGATATGGATTTTTTTTTCATTTGACAGTCTAATGAAAATAGGAAAATGACAAATTGAATTTCAAATATTTTCCTCAAAAAAAAAAAAAACAACTCTTTGCTACAACGAGTTTGGAGGTACCTTAATTTAGTTCCAAATAGAAAGTCACTATTGCAGCTCACAAGAAATTATGATTGGTTGGCTGTTAAGTCAGACTTCTTCTGATTGTGGCTCCTAGTTTGCCATTGTGTAACAAAGTATATTTTCAATTATATTGACTTAGAATCATCCAATCAAAAACATATAAAGTATCGCTAACATATTGTTGAGAATATGGACTTTAAAAAGTTCATCATGGACAGCTTGCATTGTTTTGTTTAGCTGATTGAATTAAAGTGATCAAATAGTTTTAATTTTGTTATTCAGTTCATGCTTCTGCAGTTTGTATGAAAGGACAATTAATACCAAATGAAACATATTCTCCTTTGTTTATTTTGGTAATAGTAAACTAATACTAATTAAATGGTTTATAAAAGATGCATTGTTGCTGTAATTCATAGCATTGCTTAATACTCAGTCACTGGGCTTAGCATTTATTGATAATCTATCAGCACTGTTGAAGGCTGTGGATGTACAGTAGCATTTCATTTGAAGCATATATACTTTATGTTGACAGTATTTCACTATTTATAGTGGCTTTAAGCACAATACAATTTTCTGGCTTGTCTCTTTAAACTTAATCTGTTTTATTATTTGTTTCTCTGAGGTTGTTTGCTACTTTTGATTGTTTTAACTGAACAGAACAATAATATATTCTTCTACATACAACATTTTAACATTATTTGAATGTTTACATTTCAATGTATTTCTTATAATCAACAAATTTTTGTGTTTCTATTTCAAAGCCATGTTGTTCCCTTTATCAGCTTTAGAGATAAGCTCATGCCATTCATACTTCATATTGAGGATTATTTTTAGTGTTGCTTTCCTCTTCATCAAGTCCATTTGTAAGACTGTTTTCTTAGGCTCCAATCAACTCTCTAAAACAACAACACAAAAAGAAAAATAGAATTAATACAATATTGGTCATCTTTATGATATATTACTTTGGGAAATCTAATCCATTAATTTTCATTTCCCCACATTTCCCAGCTCAAACTAAGGTCATTGACTTTTTTCTTTTTTTTTTCTTTTTTTCTTTTAGTTTTTGCAAGGCAATGGCGTTAAGTGGCTTGCCCAAGGCCACATGGCTAGACAAGTATTAAGTGTCTGAGGCTGGATTTGAACTCAGGTACTCCTGACTCCAAGGCCAGTGCTCTATCCACTATACCACCTAGCCACCCCTGCTCATTGACTCTTGACTTCAATTTATGTGTCTGTCTTTCTCATTTTGTCTTTTGTAAATTAGCCCTCTGTAGTTCTAAATTTGCCCACCATCTTTTATTTCTTCAAATTTTCTTTAATTATTAATTTACACATTTCTAAATAATCTTCCTCCTCCCATAAAAACAGAAAAATCTCATGAAAAATAAAGTGAGAGAAAAAGAAAAAGACAATTATACTTCAGTCTGTGTTCAGATAATATCAGTTCTGTCTCTGGGGTAGATTTCACTCTTTATCATAACTCCATCAGAGAAGATGTTTCAATATTTTTTTCCCACAGTTGCTATTGCTAATTGTATTCCTCTTCATTCATTCCTCCTCACTCCCATTTATTCTATTTTCTCTCTCTCTCTTTTAACTTCATCCTATCTTAAAAGTGTGCTGTGGGGCAGGCAAGTAATGCAGTAGACACAGCACCAGTCTCGAACCCAGGAGGATCCATGCCCAAATCCTGCTCCAGACACCCAGCAGCATGGACCCAAGTTGTCCACTCAACCCCAACATCCTGCAAAAAAACAAAGACAAAAATAAAAACAAAAAGAATGTGTATTATACCTGAATACCTTCTCCCATGATTTACCTTCTCCTCTATCACCTACTACCATCCTCCACTCCCCTTGACCCCTTTCTCTCTTCCTCTTCCTCTCCTTTATCCTCTCAGTAAGATAGATTTCTATACCCTATAAGTTTGTAAGTTGTTTCCTGTCTGAATTATTTCCATTGAGAATGAATTCTCACTCATTTCCCCCTCACTTTCCTCACTTCCACTCCATTGCAAAAGCTTGTTCTTGACTCTTGTACATGAAACATCTTTGCCCATTCTACCTCTCATTTCCTTTCTCCCAGTATTTTTATTTTTCATACATTGACTCATCTTTATAATTATTTTACCTTCATAATCACCTCTTTCCTGTGCCTTATCTAAATATGCTCCTCCTAACTTCTTATTAATCGAGAGAGTTCATATGAGTTATAAGTATCATCTTCCCATGCAGGACTATACAGTTCATCACCATTAAATCCCTCATAATTTACCCTTCCCATCCACTCTTTATATGCTTCACCTGAAGTTCTGAACTTGGAGATCAAATTTTCTGTTCAGTTCTGGTCTTTTCAGTAGGAAAGTTTGAAATTCCTCTATTTCATTGAATCTCCATCTTTTCCACCTGGAAGAGCGTGTTCAGTTTTGCTGGATAGTTGATTCTTGGTTGCATTCCAAGCTCTTTTGATTAACTGAATATCATATTCCAAGTCCTATGAGTGCTTAATATAGATGCTGGTAAGTACTGTGTAATCTTGACTATAGTGCCATGATATTAGAATTGTTTCTTTCTGGCTATTTGTAGTATTTTCTCTTTGACTTGGGAGTTCTGGAATTTAGGTATAATATTCTGGGAATTATTTTTTTGAGATCTCTTTCAGGAGATAAGTGGATTTCCTCAATTTCTATTTTGCCCTGTGCTTCTAGGATATCAGGGCAATTTTCCTGTCAAAATTTTTCAGAACTGAAGTCAAGGTTCTTAAATTGTCTCGGCTGGATGTGTTTTCTATGTCTGTTGTATTTCCAATGAAGTATTTCACATTTTCTTCTAATTTTTCATTCTTTTGATTTTTGTTTTATTGTTTCTTGATTTCTTGCAAGGTCATCAGTTTCCTCTAGCTTCATTCTATCTTTGAAGGAATTGTTTTGTTCAGAGAGTTTTCATCTCTCCTTTTCCATCTAGCCAATTCTGCTTTTTTTTGAGATCAGATTTGAACTCAGGTCCTTTTGACTCCAGGATTGGTACTCTAACCATTACACCACCTAGCTGCTCCCAATTCTGCTTTTTAAGGCTTTCTTCTCCTCATTAACCTTTTGGACAGCTTTTTCCATTTGACTTGTTGGTTTTTATTTATTTTCTTTGGTACTTTTTGGATCTCCTTGACCAAGCTGCTGTCCTGGTTTTCATGATTTCCCTGCATTGCTCTCATTTCTCTTACCAATTTTTTCCTCTACCTCTCTTACTTGATTTTTCAAAATTTTTTGAGCTCTTACATAATCTGACCCAATTCCTATTTTTCTTGGAGTCTTTGGATGTAAAAACTTGGATTTTGTCATCTTCTGAATGTGTGTTGTGATCCTCCATTTGACCAAATAATTATCTATGGTCAGGTTCTTTTCTTGTTGTTGTTTACTCATTTCCCTAAACTATTTCCTGCTTTAGTGGTGCTTCCCAAGCTTTGCAGTGTTATTGGGATCCCTGCACAAAAACATCAGTTCCTCCAAGGTCTTATTAGAGGCTCTGATGCCTCTCCTGCCTGTGCTCTGGTCTGTGGATGACCATAAGCGTTTCCCTCTACCCCGGAGACAGAAGGAGGATCCCTTTCTACTGTGGCAAGAGGGGGCCCCAGATTGTGACCAGGGTCAAGACAGAGCAACAGAATCCCGCTCCAGGCAAAGTGGAGGGACCTGGACAGTCTGCAGAGATCTCCTTATCTTCTGGGAGCTGAACTTTCTGTGAAGGGAGGGATCCTGCTGGATGGCCCTGTAGGCCTGTTTCCCTTTCACAGATAGGGGCTGAACTGAGGATCATGCTGACCTGGCTTCTTTTTGACAGAGGTTTCCTACTGATCTTCCCAGTTGTGCTCAGTGATCCTTGATTAGAAAATCTGGAAACTTTAGTTGTCTGGATTCCAGGTGCCCCCAGGGACCCAGGCGCAGGCAGGCTGTTCTTGCAAGACTGGACTTCCTTGACTCAGGCACAGCATGAACTTAGCTATACTGCTTTCTGACCCCAATGGAACAAAGCCTTCTCACAGATGTTCCATGTTACCTTGGACTGGAGAATTGATTCACTAGGTCTTCCTATTGGTTCTGTCTCTCTATAATTTGGTTTGATTCATAATATTAAGAGTTTTGGAGTAATTTAGAAGAAATCTTCTGGAAATTCCTGTCTCCATGCCACCATCTTAACTCTGACTGCACCCCCCCACCCCCCCCCCCATCTTCTTAAACTCTGCCTTTGCTTCTTTCTTTCCTGGCCTTTTTATTCTTGTTATTCTATTTTAGATTAGTTGTTGTTGCTGACCCAAATAAGAATGTAGTTCATATGTTCATCACATCATCATTTTTGGTCAACTCTAAAATATGAATTAACTTCCTCTATAATGACATAATCATGATACCTATCATCTTCCTTTTCTAGCCTTTCTTCTGAAGAGTAAATAATGGCTTGTATTCAACAATTATGAGTAGTTAAATGTTTATTTTCAATTTGTTTATTTTTCTGAAATTTCTATTCTTTCTTGTCACAGTGTTTGGAGGAATCATAGTGTTTAGGGGAGTCTTTCTGAAGAACAATACTTGGAAGTTACTAAATATATTGCAAAGTTCCCTTTATTTGCTCAAAATTTTAGGATTTAGAAAAAACATGCTTACTATATGTAACATGAAATGATTACCTCAATTATAGAGACAACCTCAAATGTCTGTATTGAACACCTATTTATTTTCTGATTTTTCTAGCTCACCTTATTATACCTTCATAAAGGGCATGTTTTAGTTTGTCAAAAAAGGTTCCTAATCTAATTAAACTCAAAGTTTCTCATTTTCTTAAGGATACCTCTGTTGAGATCCAGATCTAATTCTGTAGCATCTTCCAGAACATATTCATTTATATAAAGTAACAATGATTATGCTTTAGCCTATTAAACATAATGACTTAGGAGCCATAAAACAAAATAAATAATTTCATCATGGATATTCATATTTTTAAAGGAAGCACAAAATAATAAACCTAGATTATATTCTCCTATCAGTTAACTCAAATTTGTGAGAAGATCCATGTCCTTGGGATAGTTCACAATTCTGACTTGCAGACTTTGATGTAATTAATTCCCTTAGGAATATCTATACCAACCAAACTAATCCATTATTTTGACTACTGCTTATATTCCAATTCTCATTTTTCTGGGACATTATATAATCCACAAAGTATTTAGGTATACTTTCAACTTACAATCACCCTTAAAAGAATATTAAGAAGGTTTTCCTTTTAATTTGGAGAAAGTTCTCTTTAATTCAGATCACTTCAAAACTCATCAATCTAACTACCTCTATGCCATTTTTACCTGAGCAAAAAGTTTTTCATCGGCAAAACTGTTGTGTGTTTAATCATTTTTCAACAAAAGAACTCATAGGATAAATTAAATTGACTCTGTGTATGACAAAAAGGCCTAGTAACTGTTTCACTCAACACAGTTCTGAACCTTCCAATGAGATCTTAACATCTCTCTCCATATGGGAAATCACTTTTTCTCCCAATGTGCTATTCCCTCAGAGACAGGTCAATAAGAGAAGCAGTCAGTTCTAAGAATGCATTTTTCTTTTTTCTTTTTAGTATGTATGTATTTATTTATTTATTCATGATTTTCAGCCATTGTCCATGCATGTTTCCAAGTTACAAAATTTCCCTCCACCCTCCCTTCACACCTCCCTCTCCTCAGTAGGGAAAGTCAGGTTAGCATTTTACATACATAATTTGTTAAACATATTTACAAATTAGTAATTTTGGGCATGAGGATTTAGGATTAAGAGAAAGAGATACATAAGAGATCATTTTTATAAGGTGTTCATCAGATTCAGAAGGGTTTCTTTTTTCTTGTGTTTTGTTTTCCTTCCTCTGGATGGGAATAAAATAGTCTATAACTAGTTTAATACAGTTATCCCAAGTTCTCTTGACCATCGAGAAGAGTTGTGTCCATCAAGATTGTTCATATCGTAATGTGGTTGATGTGTACATGGTTCTCTTGACTCCACTCCCTTTGTTCAGCCTTGGATCCAGAATGCATTTTTCTTGCTAAAGGCAAACTTGAATGCCAGTCTTTATTCAGCCAATCAGGAGCTAGCATCTAAAATCTTGTCAGCTAGAGACTCTTCTGGATGATTTCTTTGAAAAACTCCCACAAAGCTACTTTTGGACTTCATAATCTTCTTCCACTCATAGTTTGTTTTTCAACTCAGCAGCAGTCTCTGTCTCTGTACAGTTCTATTCTTAAATTATTTATTTTAGTTAATGCTTCAATGATACACCTTTTACTAACATGGTAGCAATTAATGGAAATTCCTCTACAAAATCAAGGTACTTGGTTTAATCAATCCCATATACTCTAAATAATTATTTTGTAACCCACTAAAAAGTTCTGTGTCTTAAATGTTAAAAGAATGGAAATTAGCTGAAGGTACATAATTTTCTTAAGTTGTCAGTTCTCCAGAGTCTTTTTTTTTGTTTGTTTTTTTGTTTTGTTTTTTTGCAAGGCAATTGGGGTTAAGTGATTTGCCCAAGACCACACAGCTAGGTAATTATTAAGTATCTGAAGCAGGATTTGAACTCAGGACCAGGGCTGGTGCTCTATCCACTGCGCCACCTACCTGCCCCCAGAGTCTTTCAATTCAGTTTGAGTTTTGAAAACTGTGTTGTTGAATTCTTCCCTATTATCATTTATTAATAAGTTAAAACTCATTTTCTGCCCCCTGTAAAGCATTCAACCGCTAGCATGTAAATGATACATCACCCCAGATCTTTTACAAAAGTGATTCAAGATGTCACTTTTAAACATAACACATTTTCTGCCCAAACTGCTAAATTTACAGTCTAAATCTTGACTTAAGCACACTTTAAAAAAATTAATCATTCTTGTTTTCAAGTTATATAGAAAATGTATAATAATTTATTGAAAGAAACAGATTTTTATTCCTTTCAGTTACAAAATTACCTATGAAAAGATCATTCCTTTGATCTTTTTAACAGTAGATAGAACTATTTTTTTTCTTTATACAAAAGGACTTTTTTCTGAATTTTTCAGTATTAACCTACTCCATATGAAGAGAGAAAAATCTAAAACAACAATACTTTTTACTTATACTTTGGGTCTAAGCTATTTTTTTGGAGTTTTGATTGAATCATATTCCAAACTTTTACTTTTCTCCATATTAAAGTGTTGCAGTGCATACAGTTTTGGGATTTTTTTTAGTATATTGTGAGATTTCCCCCCCCAAAAAAAGCTTACTATAATAATATTTATTTATATATTTTATTTATTTTATATTTTATTTTATATTATTTATTCTATATTTTATTTTTATATATTATATTTATTTATATATTTACACATCTATGAATACACACATAAAAGAAAACTGAGATAATCAGATGCTAAGTGACCAAGGATCAACCAACTAGGAAGTGTCTGAGATCAAATTTGAACTCAAACTTTCCTGATTCTAGAACTAAGACTTTTCCCATTGTACCACCGAGTTGACTCAGAAATAACTGAATTGAACCTTGAAAGAGACAAACATTTTGAAAGGCAGATATAAGGAGGAAACCAAAAGAGGTAGTAGATGATATGATAGACCAGGTCAGAGAAAATTTCATTATAGATTTTTTCTTAAACATAAATATCATGAAAGGGAGTAGTAATGTGAGAAGAAAAAACAAACATTTGCTGGAAGTAGATTGAAAAGGACCTAAAATTCCAAGTTGAGAAGTTTATATTGTAATAGTCAGGAGACATGCTATAGTTTTTGCATGAGGGGCCCAGTTTTACTAGTAACAGAGTAGTTATGGTTACAAGAATTAGAATGAGACATACCTTTTTTGATAAGCTATTATGGGAATATGTTTTCCTTGAATATGCAAATTCATTACTTGTATTTTATTTCTATTTGTTTTTCTGTCTTAACAGAGAAGTGGTAAAAGAGAGAGTAAGAGGAAATATTTTTAATTTAAATGATATTATTATCATTAGTATTAGTATTATTAATTAAAGAATCACTCCATAGTTGAATTGATGACAATGAGTTGAGAACAAATGCAAGAAAATGCCAAAGAAAATTATTTTTCCTAATGTTGATCCCTAAATTATTATTTTTGATGTTTTAAGAGTTAGTGAAGAGAGTTAGGTATGTGAAGCACTTAAGAAATACCACAATCTATACTCACAACAACCTAACAAATTAGATGCTATTATTTAGATGCTTTAAACACCAATTTAAAGAAGAGCAAAATGAGATTGACTAAACATACAGTGATTTGCAGAGGCTCACAGAGCTAATTGTCGAAGGCTGACTGAACTCATATGGTCTTTATGCAAGTTCTATCATTTTATGACTTGGACTATATAGCAGTTCAGAGGTTAATATATATATATATATATATGTATATATATATATATATATATGTATATATATATATATAAATGGAAAGAAATGTAGATAGATTATAGAGTAAGAGATTGTATATTTATATATGCATATATGTACATGTTTACATAAATGGTTTATATACATTTTAAGTACATACATTATTTCCACAGCCACACCTACATGCATGCATGCAGACATGCTGAATTCTAATGAGGAAAAATGGGTAGGATGAAGATGGTGAATGTATGCTAAAGTATAAAGGGAGTAATTTTATCTTATGTGGATCCTAATCTACAATGGAGACCTTGAGAGACACTCATCAATTGGAGAACGGGGCTGCAGTGACGGGAATGTTCCAAGCTGAGAATGCTCCAGGTGATATGAAAAGTTATGAGGAGCATACAAACAGAGGACCAGCTTGTTACCTGTATGTTAAAGACATCAGCTAGTCTGTTACTTGTCATTCTCCCCATATCATCTGATCCTTCCATTTTATCAAATGAAAAACCCCGTGAACTTATTCTGTATTTTGATGAGCTTATCAGTTTTTTATGAGCTCATTATTAGTTTCCCTTTTAGAACTAAAGGCCAAACTGGCACTTTTCCCCTGAATTTCATTCATCATGTGATAGCTGAAATGTCAAAGAAAATTAGAGAAAATTGTTATGTAATCCCTTGGGAAAGCATGTCTCATAGTTGAAGGATATTACTACCAAAATGGATTTTGTAACAATTTTGAAATGCCATATTATTAATTTTATTTCTAATAGGATTAGAAAGGATAATATTTCCAAATTAGTATTTTTTCAATAATATTGATTTAAAATACTTGAAAAGCTCATGCAATGTTTAAATGCATTTGTATTAGGATAGGTATAAAAGAGTCATATCCTGTTCTAACCCAAGTGACCAAAAATGAAAAATGGAAGATTATAGTAGAAGTGATGGAAGTTGATTTAATGCATTATTACTTCTTTATATAGGCTGAAAAAACAGAACTCTAAACACAGTAATAAGAGAATTATGGTTTTTAGATTTTTTTGAGTTATATTATGTAGTATCAACTATAAGACTAAATTTTACACTAAACAACCAAAATCTTTACATGTTTGAAGAGCAATACTCAAATAACCAATAAACTAAATTCACAGACATATATGTGCATATGTGTATCTCCCTATACATATGTATGTATGTATGTATGTATAAATACATAGATGTATGCTTATATGTGCACTTAGTTATTGTGCTAACACACATGTAAAGCCACCAGAAAACACAATGAATATACTGCTGGAGACTGAAGCCAGGAAGACTTCTGATTTCAATTCTGATGTCTGAAACTATTAATTATTTGACCATGGGCAAGTCAGATCACCTTTTCTATAGCAGCTCATCATCTATAAAATGAACTGTAGAAGAAAGTCCAAAGCACTCAAGAGTTTTGGCCAAGCTAACCCAGAATGGGTTCAAAGAGTCAGATATGACTAAAACTACTGAATAACAAGTATACATATTTTCTATTTATACATATATACATATCCCTATGCATATATGCTAATGTGTAATATGTATTTATCAAAACATGTAGTGTAAATTAAAATAACAGTATTTAAGTATTTGAAATAAGGAACTGCAGTTTTGCAAGCCTGATTCTGATAACTTCATGCCATTGTAGTCATCTTGATGAAGAACATATCTGAATATAACTAAGTTAATCTTCAGATGAATAAGATTAAGTATAATATTGGAACCAAACCTGTTACTGGGACTGATGATTTTTCATATTTTTTGGAGCTTTCAGAACTTCTCTGCCACTGGTGTGTGTATATGTATATATTTTATAAATATTTATAAATGTATACATATATGTGTGCATGAGTTTGTGTGTATGTGTATATATGAAAACTAGTAACCAGGAGATATCCTAGGAGTTTTCTAGAAATTCATAGCCATGGATGCAAGAAATTCCCTTAGCAAGAGTCTTACACTGCAAAATATCATATGAATACTATTCATTTCATATATCGCTGAAATTCTATTCAGCAGATATTTATAAATTGTCAAAACTTTTAAGATATGGTGCTAAGCACTTGTAGTCATACAACCAAAAAGATAAGCCACTTTTACCTATTGAATTTATTTTAACTTAATCAAATCAGTATATTATGAAATAGAATGCTTGTAATTATTCATATAGTTAATGATTATAGTCTTTTATTTTCTTTTTTGTTTCTTGGAGTAGAAACTGGAAGATATACATTTTTCACTGCTGATTGAATGGGAGAAATTTTTGACCTTGAAAGTGGAGATGAGGTTGCTATGGAAACTGGTAATTTTGCTGCCACTCATGAGCTGTTGTGCAGGTAACGTGATCTATTATTACAAGTTTTGATTGATAAATATATCTGCATCATATTTCTTTTGAGAGGTGAAGCAATTGCCAAAAGGAATAATAGTTATAGCATCTGAATGGCTAAGTGGCAAAGTCAGTTTTGAAGGTAACCTCTATTATTAATTAATACATATTACTTTTAATTCAAGAGATGTACCAGAAGCTACAGAAAAGCATTAATCCATATCCATTAAATCATTTGGTTTCATGTAGAGATTCATGTGAAAAAAGTGTGCTCCTGATATTTTAATAGTTAATGGAGAAGGGAAGTTACTTTTTTCCCTTACTTCTTTGATAATGATATTCTGGACAGAAATAGTATTGAATACCTCCAAAAGATGGTTTGTGCATTTTTGGAAGCTATATCAATGTTTTTGAAGGTCTTATGATAGTAGAATTTTAGACAAGAAATTTAGAAATATCACTGAGTCCAACTTTGTCCCTTTACAAATAAAGTAATTGTGTTATTAATTGTTGCAATTAAATTGATGTGATTTTTATGATTAGAAAATATGGTATCATGGATCAAGTTCTGAACTTGATAGCAGGACTGCTTTAAATCCCTCTGCAGACACTGAGTGATACAACCAAATCCATTATACTTTCTAGGCATGAGTTTCTTAATCAGTTAAATGAGTGAGGATAATAGCTATACAGTACAGTACTGTTGCAAGTATCAAACAATATAACATATATATTAGCATTAAATCTCTGCTTAAGCATCACATATTAAGAAGGAAGACAGAAATGACAAAAACAATGATGACAATAACAGTGATGGTGGTGGTGATAATGAAGATGATGATGTTGATCCTGCTGTATTGAATTTGTGCACAGAGAAGAAATACATTTTTAATTTGTTCCATGGAAGGTTCATACAGCATTAATCTTAGAAAAGGAAGAATCTCTCCTTGTTTAATTGACTTTGAAAGAATTTCCCTACATTTTTCAAGACACCCTGGATGTATTCAATAAAATCATGTAGATTTGTATTAGCAAATTTTAATGGTCAGAAAATATCAGTAGAAGAACCTATTTTATTTTAACTATGTTTAATAGAAAGTTTCTGTGTGTTTGTGTGTGTGTGTGTGTGTGTATGTGTGTAAGGCCATATAGTTTTCTATACTAAGGTGTGTGAATCATATTTTGGAAAGTCTTTCTGAGTGCTAGATTTTCAAGTGACTTATGCTGAATTTTGACTCCACATTTCAAATGCTTTAAACATTATTTTCCTTAAAGGAATGAATGACAGGACAAACAGCATTAGAGTAAACCAGAAAAAAATGAAAATATATCCTAAGACTAAGTGTTTTTTTTTAAAACAAAGGAAATTATTTATCACATAGTCAACCCATGGATATTGGCAGGTGTAATAAAACTACTTTGCTCACAGATCCCAGAAGCATGTAATTGATACTCTTTGGGGTCAGAGTATGATGAATATTGCATATATCACAAGGCACCCTCTGCTTAAACCCCATTTCAGATTTACTGCTAGCATAATAGTGCCTTTAGGAATGGAATACCAAGCAATATTTTTAGTCTAAGTGACATCTTGGGAATGTCTAATAGGTATGGACCAATTGAGAAATGCTGAAAATGTCATTTCTATGTCACTTCCACTGATAAAGTTGCCAATATTATTATCATACCCTCCAGAAAAGCAATTGAAACTTAAAGAATAGATGAAATCTTTATGAATAATATTAAAAATTTAAGAATATTTCTATTTTCAGGTTCAGAAACAAATAATTAATGCTTGAATGCTGCTCTTTGGGGGGGATGAAAGAGAGAGGGAAGGGAGAGAGGGAAGGGAGAGAGAGAGAGAGAGAGAGAGAGAGAGAGAGAGAGAGAGAGAGAGAGAGAGAGAGAGGAGAGGAGAGTTAAAGTTACTAGAATCAGTATCTTCAATTACAGGTCTCTAGTGATCCATATAGAATAATAGCATTGGAAGTTCTGGAGAGCAATCAATGTATGAATCATGACTACTCATTATAACTCCTCTATCATTCAGGCAATCACTCATTGTCTGAAGAACTGGCTGTCATAAGAGTTCTCTCAAAGGTGTTATTCGAACTTTGGGATAGCTCTGATAGTTAAGAAGGCCCCACCTATATTTTTAGTTCAAATTCACATGATAATAACACAATGTTTTCCTTTCTTAAAATCATTTATTATTTATCCATATATATATATGTATATATTTTTCCTTTACAATTTTGAATTTCAAATTCTTTTCTTCTTTCTTACTCATGTTCCACCAACTGAGAAAAAGGAGACAATGATATTAATTATGTAAGTGAAATCATTAAAAATATATTTCCACATTAGGTGTATTTTGAAATGAAAGAAAAAGTAAGAAAATTAGATATCAATTTACACTCAAAGTCTATTAGTCCTTTCTCCTTATGTGGATTGATTTTTTTCACCATGAGTCCTTGAACCATTAAATTTGATAAGAAAATCAGTCTTTTAAAGTTAGTTATCATTATAACTTCTTTGTATCAATTAATAAAGGTTTTATCAAGAATTTCTCAAATCCCTGCTCAATTTTATAGCACAATACTACTCTGTCAAAATTATATACTAC
The DNA here is from genome assembly GCF_037893015.1 of Macrotis lagotis. Lineage (NCBI taxonomy): Eukaryota > Metazoa > Chordata > Mammalia > Peramelemorphia > Peramelidae > Macrotis > Macrotis lagotis. The sequence goes on along the minus strand of NC_133665.1, from coordinate 154,556,273 downwards.
AGTATATGATTTTTCCCTATCAAAATCATATCCTCCAAATTGTTCTGTCATTCCTCATTTGGTAAGCATTTCCAGAATTTTCAGTTCTTTACTACCACAAAAATAGCTGCTGTAAGTATTTTTGTATATGTAAGACATATTTCCTCTTTGTTTGCTTTCCTGTAAATACAGGGATAATAGTGGCATTCCTAGATTAAAGGTCAGGCATTATTATAAGCCTCAGGGATAGTTTTAGATTGTTCTCTAGAATAGTTGGAATAGTTCCTTACTCTATTTACAATTCATTAGTGTAACTCATTTTCCTTTATCCCCTCCAGCATTTATCAGTTCTTATAGGTATGAATTGGTAACTAAAAGCTGTTTTAGTTCATTGTTCTCCAATAAATTTTGATTTAGAACAATTTATATGACTTTAGATAGCTGTGATTTCTCCTTCTGAAAACTACCTGGTCATAACTTTTTGGTCATTTGCCATATGGGGAACAGCTCTTATTTTTATAAATTTTATTTATTTTGTATTCCTATCTCCTTTTACAATGCTTGTATATTATGTGGCATCTCATAAGTATATATGGAACTGAATTGAGTAGTTAATTTGATTAAAACTTTGTAGAGGTATATACCAACAATCAAGTTGAGAAATGCAATATATTATTTCATAAACTGCATACATACTAACTTGGTCAGGATATTTAATCATTTTTATGTAAGCTCACACATATACATTGATGAATAAGTTCCTATTTATATGAAAAATAATTATACATACAACTTCTGGTACATTCATATTATACATTTGAATAAATAACTGCATGCTGTGCATATATGATATACCATGCAGGTATGCAATAAACACATGCTTACATATTTACATATTTATATTCATTATAGGTATATATGTATGGAATACACATATACAAATGTATGCCTATATCAGTACATATATGTATATGTATATTTATAGGTGTGTATATGCATACAGGTAAATAGGTAGATAGAGAGAGAGAGAGAGAGACATAGGTATAGTTTAATAGGTAGGTAAGTAGATAGTTCTTGGTGAGTACTTATCCCTTGGACTAGTCAGCCACTGAAGCAGCTATGGCCCATGTTTTAATAGGAATGGCCACTTTTAGAGAAGGGTCCAGTCAGCTTTAGAGAAGATTGTTTTATCTAAGGAAGTAGGGGAGATAGTCATTCTTTCTGCTGTGGATGACCTGAATGTCTTTTTATTTTCTTATGCATTCATTATACATAAGAGAACATATAATAAAATTGATTTTAATGGACACATAATATTATTTTTCAAAAAAATCAAAATAAAATTCTCAGTATCCTCTAAAATGGGCAACTTTTAAGTTTTTGCTTCTAAAATACTTTCTAATGGATCTTTGAAGTAATCTAATCAAATTTATATAGAGAGATACTTCCTATCTCTCACACTATCTCTGTTCATTAACTTTACTTCTCTGCTGTTACCTCCTTGTCTATTTTTTTTGTTCTTTCTTCTCTAATTCATTGCATCTCTTATCTTGCCATTGTAGGTGATACCTTAAAAGATGCATCTCAGAAACCAGTGATCCCATCTCTGTTGTGCTTCCTTTTTTTCATGTTCTTTAAATAATTTATATGGGATCCCTAGATTTGCAACTAAGTTCCTCTAGTCCTCATGATGGAATACCTTATATAATACCCACTATGTACCAGAGACCCTGCTAAATGATTTATGATTATTTCTTTCACTAGATCTGCACAATAATCCTGGGAGTTAAATTGTATTACTATCCCCATTTTATAGTTGAAGAAACAAGAAAACAGAGGTTAGTTGTTTGGAGTAATACAGTTACCAGCTTTCTGAAGTTGGAATCCAAGTAAATATCAGACATTGTACAAAGCCCTGAGGATACAAAAAGACAGTTTTCCCCCCTTTTATAAGCTTTCAGTTCAATGGAAAAGACAATATGTAAACAAATATGAGCAAAGTATGTTTTATACAGGGTAAATTCACAATTATCAACAGAGGGAAGGTACTGACTTTCTAAGGGTTTGGGGAAGCCTTTCTGTAGTAGGTGGGAGTTTATTTGGAACTTAAAGCCAGGGAGGTCTGTAGTCTAAGTGAAAGAGAGAAAGAAACCCAGGCAAAGGGGAGAAGAGTCCCAGCAATCTCTCCACTGTGCTAGGCTAGCTGTCTTATAACTCTCTTCTCTGACCTGCCAAGTACATTGGTATGACCCTCTGAGTGGCACTCAACTTGCATTCTCTAGAGGATATGATTCATACTGTAACTGAAAGAGAAGTTTAATAATAATAATAGTTCACACTAATAAAGCATTTCAATTTTTCTATAACATTTTTCATGTATTATCTCATTTGAATTTCTCAGTATATCTTTAACAGCAATATAATTATGGATCTCATCTTATAGATTAGAAAAGTGAGAATCAGTAAAATTGATTGATTGATTGACTCAGGATCATATAAAAATATAGTATCTAAGGGGAAACTGAATCCACATCTCACTGCATCAAATTCAATGCCATTATCCAATATATCAAAATGGGTTTGATTCAGACAAAACTTGAGAGCAATTAACTGAATCATAAAATTGTCTGATGCCCATTTATGCATCTCTAATCTAATTCAACTCTGGCCCAAGGTCATGGTGTATTTTCATCTATCTTATTGAATATTTTTCTACTTATACAGAAATTTCATGTTTTTTATCTAGAATTGGATTTTATAACATGAAATAATAAATTATAGTCAATTTTTTCATTGTTGTTTAGCTGATTTTTTTCCCTTTTTGTTTGTTTTTCTTCTGTAACAGTAAGGTCAAGTTGTTTTGACTATTTAGATATCTCACCTAGAATAGTTTGTAATGTTCTTGGCCTTCTAGAATTAGTATAAGATCACCAAGGAAACATTTTTAAGATTTCAGTCTGCAGAAACAGTCACCCTTTTAGTGTTCTCTGTGCTTAATGTTCTACATGAATATGACAAACACCAATATTCCTGTTTAAATGTTAATGGCCATCGAACATCACTTTTTATTTACATGTTCTAAAAGTAATATTCTGTGATTTTGGAAGGATATTAGGTTCCAAACGGGATGACTCTACTATTTTTGATAGTACAGTTAATTGGTCAAACAAGTTAGATGATGTTATTTCCTTCCTTCTTTAATTCTTTGTTTCTTTATTCTTTCTTTCTCTTTTCCTTTCTATTTCTACCTTCATTCTCTCTTTCTTTCTCTGTTTCTTTGTCTCATCCTTCCTTCCTCCCTTCCTTTTATTTCTTTTTCTTTCTTTCTTTCTTCCTTTCTTCCTTCCTTCCTTCTTTTCTTTCTTTCCTTCTTTCTTTCTTTCTTTTTTCTTTCTTTCTTTCTTTCTTTCTTTCTTTCTTTCTTTCTTTCTTTCTTTCAGTTCTTTGTTCTTCCTTTTTCTTTCCTTTTTTCTTTCTACCTTCATTTTTTCATCAACTTTTATTTTAGTTTCATATTTACATGTCTTCAGAATGATTTAACTTAGGTTTTCCTGCAGTTTAATCATACTAATTTTTCTCATTCTCCTTATTGGTTTGTGATGTGACATTATTTGTAATATTCTATCTCCTCCTGCATAAGGATTGATAAATTTTCCTGGACTGCTCGCTCTCTCTCTCTCTCTCTCTCTCTCTCTCTCTCTCTCTCTCTCTCTCTCTCTCTCTCTCTCTCTCTGTCTGTCTCTCTGTCTCTCTCTCATCAGTGAGGAAATCATATATCAATTGCAAAAATGGTTATTGTCAATATCAGAGTTTATTTCTCTATTTATTATTCAATTTTTTATGTCAACATCTTGCTAAATAGATCAAGTTATAATAGCATGTTATTGCTTTTCTTCCTTATTATTTTTTCTCAATAAACATTAATTTTGCTTAATGTGCTAACATGTCAGTCTAAAATTCCATGTGTTTACTTGAGAATGACTCATACACATTGGCAATATGTAGGTTCTAATTGGCTAGTATCATTCTTTTTTTATAGTGTTTGATACTCCACTCATAAAATTGTCTTCCCCTTCTTTTCTCTAGAAAGTCTTCCTGTTACAGATACATGGAACTTCTGTCAATCTATAAACTATTGTTTCTTCTCATTTCTTTCTCCAAAAGCAATTTATCAATCATTGTTTCACTTCCTTTACAAAATCTTTCATTTTATTGTTGTCATCAAATATTTATGTATATGGTGATTTAATTTAGTGGCCTTTTGAATAGCCACAAAATGATCTACAATTCTAAACCATTACATTTCTTTCCCTTTTCAATCCTGATTTTGAATTTATTATTCTAACTCACGGTGATATTACACCTTTTATGCAATCATCTGTCTGGACAGTATTTGTTGTCCCCCAAATGTGAATGGCCCTATTCAAAGAGTTTCTCATATTTTACTGAGTTTCTTCGGATGTTTGCAATCCAAAAGGGGAAAAAATGCCATAAAACAATCACTATATTCACTTATAATTTCATATGGAGACAAACACCTGCCTTTTAAAAAGAACCATATACATTTATGGAACTCATTTGCTTGACATGAGTTGGCATTAATAGCATATCAAAGCTGGTCTCTGTTAAAGTCTTAAAGGCTTTATAGAGTTGAGATAATCTATTTATTTTGAAGCTCCAATCATTATAAAACAATCTGCAATAAGCAGTAACAAATAATCAAAAGCAAAATCCTGTATTTAAATGTAACAGTCAAAATGAATTATTTGTACCCAGCACAAGCATTCCTTTAAACCATCTTCATGAATGATAATGCCCCATTTCTCTCAGTAAAGTCTTGAATAGTGATGTTTATGATGCAGAAATGAACAAAAGTTTTGATATGTTTATTTTATAATCATGTGCATAGAAATGGCAAACCATTCTTGTGATGATACAGCTAATTTAATGAAAAAGATCAAGTTAATATAAATATTATTGCATAGCAGAAAACTCATAGATCTGACATTAGTGCCTTGGAATTGAAAAAATACTAGTTGTGCAGTTTTACTATATGGAATCTTGGCCAAGAAAATGAGCATCTTTTTACTTTTCTCTCTCTCTCTCTCTCTCTCTCTCTCTCTCTCTCTCTCTCTCTCTATTTATATACACACACACACACACACACACACACACACACACAAATATATATAATGAGAGCATCAGACTACTCTACTGTTTCTCAAATTTTTCAAATACATAAAAATTTTATGTTTCAAAGACGATAAAGGTAGTATGATAATCAATCAACAACATAAGGACTGGGAATTTTATTGTGTGAAGAATGCAGCATTGAACCATTTTATTCACACACACACACACACACACACACACACACATAAATATAGTACCTTAAAATGGATGCTTAAGTCAATCTTGTAATTCTTATTATTGTTTTTTACATATTAGTTAAATGTACAAACAAGTTTCAAATTCATTTTTACAAGTATAAGATCCGAATTATCTCCATTTCTCACAACCTCATAGAGAAAGCAAAAAATTCACATAGATTATCCATCTGAAATTATTCAAAATATTTCCATAATAATAATACTGAGAGAAAATAAAGACCAACGACACTTTAAAAAAAATAAAGGTGAAAAAAAATGTGTGCTTCAAAATGTATTCAGGCACTACCAGGTATTTCTCTGGAAATGGATAGCATTTTTTTAGCTTAAGTTGGCAAATTTGCCATGAACCTCTGTATTGCTGAAAACATCTAAGTTCTTCCTAACTAATCATACAATGCTGATGCTATTTTGTACATAGTAAATTTCACTTTATGCTAACTCATGTAAGACTTTTCAGGTTTTTCTGAAAGTATACTGCTCAACATTTGTTATAGGATAAGAAGATATATAGCCTTTTGTTCAGCCATTCCTCTCTTGATGGGTCTCCAATTATTTTCCAAGTTTTGAAACCAGAAAAGAGCAGCTATGAGTATTTTTGTATGTATGTATGTGTGTATATACATATATATATATATATATATATATGTATATACACACACACACACACACACAAAAGTGTGTATACACACACATACAAAAGTGTATATATATATGTATACATACAAAAAGTCAAAGGAGATATATATATATATATCTCCTTTGACTTTTTGCTTCTTATCTCTTTTGGTATTTACACCAGGTGGTGTTATAGCTAGGCAGCGTTATGGATGTATTTATAGCTCTATGAGGGTAGTTCAAAATTTCTCTTTAGAGTAGTTTAAACAGTTTCAAATCACACCAACTGTTCATTAATATAGCCTCCATAATTTTTTCCTTTTTTCTGTATGATTGGCCTGCTTAATAAGCATGAGATAATATCTCAAAGTTAATTTGTATTTCTTCAATCAATGATAATGGCATTTTTTTCCTATGGCTATGGAGAACTTTCATTTCTTCACCTTAAAACTGCTCATATCCTTTTATTATTCATCAATTGGGAAATGTCTCTTATTTTTGATAATATGACTCAGTATTCTATGTCTTTGAGAAATGAGGTCTTCAAACTTGGTTTAGGATAGTTTTTCTCAGTTACTGTTACTAATTGTATCTCCATCCATCCTGCACTCCCACTTATTATATTCTCTCTCTCTTTCTCTCTCTCTCTCTCTCTCTTTCTCTCTCTCTCTCTCTCTCTCTCTCTCTCTCTCTCTCACACACACACGCACACGCACACGCACACGCACACGCACACACACTTTTTGTATTATATGATTTTTCCCTCTTTGAGTCAATATTTATAAGATTAAGGTACATTCATTCCCTCTCAACTCTCCCCTACTCCCCTTTACTATCAAAACTCTTTTTGACTCTTTTTATGAAATAATTTACCGTATTCTTACTCTCACTTTTTAATTCTCCCAATGCATTTTTCTCCTCTCATCCATTATATACATATACATATATATATGTATATATATATATACATACATATATATGTATATATGTTAGCTCCCATCCCTTCATGTAAAACTCAAACCAGAATCCTGTCTATATAATCCAACAGTCTTAATCATATGAAAGTTAGTATGAGGTACCAGAATCATCTTTCCATGTATGTTAGTAAACTGTATAACCTTATTAAGTCCACTATGATTTTCTTTCCTGTTTACTTTTATAAAGTCTTCATAATTCTTTCTATTTCAAAGTCAAATTTTCTATTTGCTTCTGGGCTCTTTATCAAGATGAATTGAAATCCTGCTATTTTAATTTTGCTAAGTAGGTGTTTCTTGATTGCTATACTAGGTCATTTACCCTTCAAAATACCAAAACCTCTAATCATTTAGGTAGCTGCTAAACTTTGCATTATCTAGAGCACAACTCCAAGATATTTGAGTTATTTTTTACTGATGGCTTGCATCTCCCATGATCTGGGAGATCTAAAATTTGCCAATAAAATTCTTTGGAGTTTTAATTTTTATAATCTCAGGAGGTAATTATTGGATTTTAAAAATTTTAATTTATATTTTCATTCTAGAATATGAGGTCAATTTCCTTTGTTAATTATTTGAAAGGTGATCTCTAGTCTTTTCTTCTTTTTCTGGTGATGGCTTTCTAGTAGTCCAATAATTATCAAAATATCTGTCCTGGATTTATTTTCTAAGTCAGTTGCTTTTCCAATGAGGTATTTAACATTGTCTTCTATTTTATTCATTCTGTTGTTTTTGATTTATTGCACCTTGATTTCTTATAAAGTCATTAGCTGTCATTTGCTCAAGTCTACTTTTTAGGAAGTTTTTTTCTTCCAAGAGTTTTTGTATCTCCTTTTCCAATTGTCCAATTTTACATTTTTTTTTCTGTTTCCAGAGTGGAGGGAACACTATTCCAAGCTATAGAAATTTCTTATTCCTATTTTCAGAGAAATTTCAAGGCACCTGTACTATTATCTAAGTAAAGATACATTCCTGTACTGTGACTTATCAAAAATATTATTTTCTATTCTAGTAGTTTCAGAAACAACCCCACTTCATTGTAGCTCCATACTCCATGTTCTAGTATTCTAGTGCTCCTTCTTGTCCTGAGATGGCCATTCTATATTTTCCAAGGATCTAAATATAGATAAAATGATAAAATGACAAAATTGTCCCTTAGTGCTAGCAAAGCTACCCCTATAATCTCTTTCTAACCATTTACTTTAGCCCTTTATGTTCTATTGGTTGAATGTACCCAAAGCAAATGCTGCCACTGCTGAATGACAAGTTCCATATTTACTGTTGTTGGAGTTGTGCTGGGGTGGCCAGCTCTGGATTGTGCTCCTTTCTCACCATGATGCAACAGAACTTTCCTGTTGACCTAAATTGTTTCTGATATTTGTAGGTTCGGAGGTCTGGAAACTGCCCTTGCTACCACAGAATCAGTCACCCCAAGTCCTGTTCCTAGTTTACAGGGGGTTGCTTGGCACTGGCATTTCCTGCTCTGGACTGCACTTCTCTCTCTCACACAAGTACAACAGACCTTACTGGAAATGTGACAGGCAATGGTTAGCCATGAACTGGAAAATTGTTTCAGTCCATCTTTTTATGGATTCTGACACTCCATAATTTGTTTAGAATCATTATTTAAAAGTATTTGGAGGAATTTCGAGGAGAGCTCAGGTGGGATGTAGCTTTTGTTCTACCATCTTGCCTTTGTCCCAACCTTGAAATTCTTTAGAGAATATAATAAAATAAATAAATAAGAAATGTTCATATGATTTTAGGAAGATATAAGCCACTATATTATTTCAATCATATATATATGTATATATATGATTTAGCCAACTTTGTTTTCTGGGGGTGCATCTTAATTATCACATCTTTATTCTGGTTCTTAAGTATCAAGGGAAGGTGAGTAGACCAGAATTCTGGCAACTTGAATTTCAATTCTCTCTCTTCTTTGCTTACTTTTAATTCCAAATGCATTTTTAGACTTCTAAGCTATGTAATAAGAACAATAAATTTTTTCAGAGGATTTTATTAAATAAAATAATTAGATGATGATGAGGATGATGATGAACATGGCTTCATTTACATAGAACTTAGCAGATATTTTTCTGATCTTCACAACAACTCTGTGAAGTAGGTACTATTATTATCATTATATTATAGATAAGGAAATTGAAGTTGAGAGAGGTCAAATGTCTGACTAGCATCATACAGCTATAAAGAGTTTGTGGGTGGAATTATACTCAAGGTTTCTTAACCTCAAATAAAAGCAGTGTATCTACTGAAGCAATGATAAATTAGATGATGCACATTAAAGGTTTTATGTAACTTCAAGCTATTACTATTAACTAAGACATTGACTATATTTACATAAACACACACAGATGAGGCAGACAAGGGCAATACACTTTTTTCATGGCTGATCATTGCCTGTTTCATTTGTAGAATATTGTATAGAAAATGATATTTAGGCAAATAATAAAAAAGAAAACATATGATTAGATTTATGAAAGATTATATCTAACAGGATATCAGAATAGAGAAAACTAAATGTCATTCAGTTATTTGATATAACTTCAAGGAGGTAATAAGATCTCATGAGATCATGAGAGATGGTCATGTACAGCTGGACTACAACAAAAAAAACTTTCTATTCATTCAGAAGAATCATGAGGATGGCTGTTTAATTGAGAAAAGCAAGAAAAATTAATGATGGTATAAAGAGCAGAAATAAATAGGTAAAGGACATGCTTTTGGCTTTTATGAAATATGAAAGATATTCAAATAGATGAAACATAGCAGCATAAATATTATGAACTTTGAATCAAGAAAACTTGAGTTCAAATTCGATTACATGAGCACATAACCACTATGCCCCTAAAGCATTTAACCTTTCTGAACCTAAGGTCCACTATAAAATTGGCATAAAAAAGCATCAGCCTCCTTGGAATCAAATTAAATTATATATGTGCACAATGATTTACAACCTTTAAATTGATTAGTAAGAATTTGTAGTTTATGATGGCTATGCAACTTACAATAAAATATATTATGCATGTCTTTAAGTCATAAAATAATTTAGTGTTTTCAAAACATTTAATTGATATTTAATATTTGTTTTAAAATTTTGGTTCTCATTTCTTTTACTCCCTGCATCCCCTCTTCTATCCACAGAGAAAGGACGCAGTATGATACTCATATACACATGAAACCATATAAAATATATTTCTTTATGAGAAAAATTGCCAAAAAAGGGGCAAAAATGTATCGATATATACTCAGAGGTCATCAGTACTCTCTTGGGAAGGAGATAACAGATTTTATTTGTCTTTTAAATTTTCCTTACATTGTTGCATTAAACAGATTGGCTAATTTTCCCCCAGTCAAACATCACTACAATAATGTTATTGTATAAAATATTTTAGTTTTACACACTTCACTTTGGATTAGTTTGTATGAGCCTTATCAAGTTATTTTTTGAAACCTTTTCCCTTATCATTTATTATTTGTTGTTCAGTCATTTTATTCAAATCGGATTCTCCATAAATCCATTTGAGGGTTTTCTTGGGAAAGATATTGGAATGGGTTGTCATTTCTTCCTCTAATTAATTTTATAAATAAGTAAATTGAAGTAAACAGGATTAAATGATTTAGTAAGGATCACATAGCTAGAATGTGACTGAGGTCAAGTTGAATATAGGTCTTCCTGACTCCAGGTCTCCCACTTTGTCCTTTGTACTCCCTATCTGCCCTGTCATTTTAATAGAACAGTATTATTCCACTGTGATCATAGATCACAAATTTTTCATTCATTTATCAGATGATGCCATCTCCTAAATTTACAACTTGTTGCCACCATGAAAAGAATTGCTATGTTATTTTTTGTACAAATGAGTTTCTTTCTCTTTTTTCTTTTATGTCATTGGGATTTAAATCTAATTGTGGTATTTCTGGCTCAAATATTGTGGAAGCATTTAGCCTTGAGTGGATTGGGAAACAAAAGTTTTGGTGATTAGGAGAATGTTGAGAGAAGTAAACCACAAGAGCATGAAAAAATGCTCTGTGGCATAGATACTTAGGCAAATTGAGAATACTGATGATGAAACCTGTGAGGAAAATGATGGAAAATTATGATGGGAATAATGATGATGATATCTACAGTGATACTAGCATTATACACAAACCAGTGTAATAATTCTAGAGGATAGACTGGAGGGGATAATCACAATTATAAAATATTTGAGATCATTAAGACTGAAGACTTGAATTAGAAATAGATATGCCATAAGAAAATTGGAAAAGCTCTAATTGAAACATCAAAGGAAGAATTAGAATTATTTTTTTCTAAATTAGTGGTTTTAGTTATCTGATGCTATGAATTACTTTATGATAAGACTTCCTTATTTTCAAAATTCTTTTCACCCATATGTGTCACCAAGTCATCTAACCTTAATATCTTTAGAGATTTAATTAAGAAACTGAAAAGGTATGACTTACCTAACTAGGAGCTTATTTAACTTAATGTCCTGGAAAGAATGCTGAATCTGGAGTCAGAGAACCTTGGTTCAAATATTGCCTGAATTACGTACTATCTGTATAAGTTTGGATACATGGTCAACCTTCTTTGGGCTACAGTTTTTTCAAGTGAAAAAATTAGTGAGGATTATGCTATAAAACTCCCAATATCCTTGAAATTTAAATATAGCTCATATGACCACAGAGTGGTTATTTTTCAGAGGCTAAAATTGTATCAAGGTGTTTTTCTAGACTCCAAGGTTGGATCAATACACCATATGCAAGACTTCATATTGACATGTTGGACTCAGGGTCTGAAAGAAAACTATAGAAAGAAGAACTTCAAAATCTTGAACAAATGGAAAAGGGGAATTTAGGAAAGTGTTCAGAAAACTGATGACTTTGGCTCTGATCACGTTGTTTTTAAGGTGACAGCATGGCAGAGATAGAAACATCACAAAACAAAGAGATGAAATGGATACCTGTGTTTCTATAGTAATTTATTGAATCCCTACTGTGTACAAAACCTGTGAGAAATGCTGAAATTATAGAAATAATAAGAGTTAGGAAACAAAACCAGTAATTGACCTCCAAATTGAATTTATCTTAGTTTTGTCTGCATGAATTGTTTGGTTTTTATTATTTATATATATATTTAGGTTTTTGCAAGGCAAACCGGGGTTAAGTGGCTTGCCCAAGGTCACACAGCTAGGTAATTATTAAGTGTCTGAGGCCGAATTTGAATTCAGGTCCTCCTGACTCCAGGGCTGGTGTTCAATCCACTGCACCACCTAGCTGCCCTGATAATGACCTTTCAATCAGAGAAAATCAGATTCTTACTGAATGCATCTCTCATTCTAAAAACTCACCTGGAAAAAAAAAAAACAAAGACAATTATTTTCTTAGTCTCATATTTAAAAACATTTTTTCCTTGAGAACTAGTGTTTACAACAGGCATAGCTTACATTTTTTGACAACAATATGCAGATTAAACAGATTTGAGTAGGATACACAATTACACATAATATTAAAGTATGAGAAGACAGTGATATTCCTTGAACTCTTCAGGTCAGCTCTGTAACCATAAATATAAATATATAATATGATGATAATATTTTATTTGGCTTAAGAAAAGTAAAGCAGAAGTTCAATTTATTGTTCTTGCTTACAGAGTATTTCATGTAAATATATATCAGAATTTCATTATTTGAAAAAATGTATACTTTTAAAATATAGTAATTATTTTAATGAGAGTACTCTACAAAATCATATTTATGCAATCTGATGGCCTTTATGATTATAACATTTCCAGTTATTCCTCCATTTTTCTTGAAAGAAGATGACCTATTTGAAGGCAAAAAACTGCTTTCTTTGTATTTATCTTTTGATTAATCTAACAATGTCATGTCCAGGGAAGACATAATAACTTTTTGTCAAATTGGAATTATTTTTTTTAATGGAGGCATTTATAGAAAACATTATAGAAAACAAAATTCCTTAAAGAATCTAAAGAAAACTGTCAGCTTGCATAGATTAGGAGCTACTAGAGGGTTTCCATAGAGACCATGAGAGTCCTTAAATAGCTATCAAGGAGTTTGTTCACTTGTATGTAAAAGTTTTGGATTTTAATTTTCTCTCCTAGCAGAAATTTAGTATTTCTCTATAATAGAAGAAGGAAATAAACAATTTTTCTGAGGATGGGTCTGTAGCATTCACCAGACTGCCAAAGACTTTAAAAAGAGTTAAGAACCCCAATATAATAGTGGAACTTAATGTATATAGAGTTCTAAATTGAGATCAACAAAAGACTTTGACTCAACTATTTATCTATGGTTAAGGAAAGCAGATGGTGAAATTCTGTTATTTTTTTATTTTGACTTTTTATATATTTATACATTACTAAAATAGTCTTGTTGTAAAAGTAAGTACAATCCACCCTCCATCCCACAAAATTAATAAAACCTCAGGAAAAGCAATGTGAAAGAAAGAGACAAAAATATATTGTCTGTATTCAGATACTATCATCCCTGTCACTGAAGTGGATCACATTCTTTATCATAAATCCCTCAGAGAAGTTGCTTCCGTATTTTTCCCCACAGTTTCAATTGTTGATTGCATTTTCCTCCATCCATTCCTCCTGACTCTCATATATTCTATTTTCTCTCTCTCCTTTCACCTTCTCCCTCTCAAAAGTGTGCTATTGGGCAGCTCAGTCCCATTACCTTGCCAAAGGAAAAAAAAAACAAAACCCAAAGTGTGTTGTATCTGATTATCCTTTCCCATGATCCACCCTCTCCTTTATCACCTACAACCCTCTTCCCCTTTCCCTGTCCCCTTTCTCCCATTCCTTCCTCTTTGTTGTTCTCTAGGATAAGAAATTTCTATACCCTAGTAAGTGTGTATGGTTTTTTTTTTTATTTTTAAGCCATTTCTGATCCTCCTCACCTTTCCCCCCTTTCACTCTATGCTTCACCTGAGTCCTGTATTTGAAGATCAAATTCCTGTTCAGTTCTGGTCATTTTAACAGAAAATTTGACATTCATTCCCCTATTTCTTTGAATGTCCATCTTTTCCCCTGGAAAAGGATGTCCCATTTTTCTGGGTAGGTGGTTCTTAGTTGTAATTCAAGCTCTTTTGACTTCTAGAATATTATATTCCAAGCCCCATGATACCTTAATGTAGATGGTGCTAAATCCTGTGCAATCCTGACTTTTGCACCACAATTTGAATTGTTCCTTTCTGACTATTGTAATATTTTCTCATTGACTTGAGGGTTCTGAAATTGGTTTATACTACTCCTGGCAGTTTTCATTTTGGGATCTTTTTCAGGAGGTGATTCATGAATTCTATTTTTTAAAATTTATTTATTTTCATCCATATTCACATGTATATTTTTATGTTACAAAATTTCTTTCCACCCTCCCTTCCCACCCCTCTCCCCTCAGTGATGAGCACTAAAGTTAGCATTATCCCTATATATTTTGATAAACATGTTTACATATTAGTCATTTTCATATGAGGAACTAGGTTTAAGAGAAAGAGATAAATAAAAGATAATTTTGATAAAGTGTTAATCAGATTCTGAAGGGTTGTTTTTCTTTCTTTCTTTTCTTTCTTTCTTTCTTTTTTTAATTTATTTTTTTATTCTCATTTTGTACAAATGGTTTTTTTTTTTACATTAATAAAATATTCTTGTTTACAAGTAAACAAAATACCCCTTCCCCCATGAATATAGATAGACTTGCTTGGTGAAAAAAGTAAAGGGGAGAGAAAAAAATTAAAATTAAAAAAATAGTAATAATTGTAGGAATGGCCAGGTGGCACAATGGACGAAGCACCAGCCCTGGAGCCACGAGCACCCGAGTCCATATCCAGCCTCGTAAACCCAATAATCACCCAGCCATGTGACATGCAAGCCACCCGATCCCCACTGCCCTGCAAAAACCAAAAAGAAGAAAAAAAAAGACCCAAAATAAAATAAAATAGTAATAATAGTAGGGGTGGCTGGGTGGCAGACAGAGCATTGGCCATTTAGCCAGGAGCACCTGGGTCCAAATCTGGCCCCAGACACCCAAAGATCACCCTGCTATGTGGCCCCAGGCAGGCCATCCAGCCCCACTTGCCCTGCACCCTCC
Organism: Macrotis lagotis; assembly: GCF_037893015.1. NCBI lineage: Eukaryota > Metazoa > Chordata > Mammalia > Peramelemorphia > Peramelidae > Macrotis > Macrotis lagotis. The sequence continues at coordinate 154,541,174 of NC_133665.1, read as the reverse complement.
CCCAAATAATAATAACAAAAAATGTGCTTGAGTCTTTCTTCCAACACCAACAACTCTGTCGTGGGTGGATCACATTCTTTATGATAAGTCCATCACAAAAGTTACTTCCATATTTTTCCAATGTTGCCATTGCCGATCGCAACTCCCTCCTTTCTTATTTCTCCACTACCATGTACTATATTTTCTCTCTCCTTTCACTCTGACTCTGCTGTAGGGTCGCTGAGTGGTGCAGCAGACAGATCACTGGCCCTGGGGCCAAGAGGCCCTGAGCCCCCATACCATCTCTTAGGCCCAGAATCTACCTGGCCCTATGGTCCTGGGCAGGCCACCAAATCCCAGCTCCTTGCAAGAAGTAAAAAAGAAAATGTGTTATATCTTACCACTGTCCCCCCATGTTCTATCCTCTCCTCCTTTATTCACATCCCCTCCCCTTCCCCCTGCTCCCCCTCCTTCTTACTCCAGTTGTCTATACCCCATTGAGTATATTTGCTGTTTCCTCTCCTAGCCATCTCTGATGAGAGCAAAGGTTCCTTCATTCCCCCTTGCCTCTCCCCTTCCATATCATTGCAATAGCTTATTGTAATAAAAAAAATCTTATTATGTGAAATATCTTGGACTATTCCCCCCTCTCCTTTTTCTTTCTCCCATTCCATTTCCCTTTTTTTTTTCTATTGACTCCATTTTTACATCATATTTTATCTTTGAATTCAGCTTTCTCCTGTGATTCCTCTGCCTGCTCTATTAACTGAAATGGTTCATATGAATATTATCAGTATCATTTTTCTATACATGCAGTTCATCCTCATTAAGTCCCTCATATTTCCCCCCTCTCCTCCAATCTCCATGCTTCACCTGAGTCCTGTATCTGCAGATCAAACCTTCTGTTCAGCTCTGGCCATTCCAAAAGGAACCTTTGAAATTCCCCTGGTTCATTGAAAGTCCATCTTTTTCCCTGGAAGAGGACATTCAGCCTTGCTGGGTAGTTCATTCTTGGCTGCATTCTAAGCTCTTTTGGCTTCCGGTATATTGTATTCCAAGCCCTACGAGCTTCCAATGTAGCTGCTGCTAAGTCCTGTGTGATCCTGACTGCAGCTCCATGATATTTGAACTGTGTCCTTCTGGATGCTTGTAATATTTTCTCTTTGACTTGGGAGTTCTGGAACTTGGCTATAATATTCCTGGGGGTTGGTTTTTTGGGATCTCTTTCTCAGGGGGATTGGTGGATTCTCTCCATTTCTAGTTTGCCCTCTGCGTTTAGAATATCAGGGCAATTTTCCTGTAGTAATTCTTTGAAAATGATGTCAAGGCTCTTTTCCTGATTATGACTTTCAGGTATTCCAATAATTTTTAAATTATCTTTCCTAAGTCTGTTTTCCATATCAGTTGTTTTTTCAATAAGATATTTCACATTTTCTTCTATTTTTTCATGTTTTTGGTTTTGAAGTATTGATTCCTGATTTCTGGTAAATTCATCAATCTCCCTGAATTCTATTCTTTGTCTGAAGGATTTGTTCTCCTCAGAGAGTTTTCTTATCTCTTTTTCCATCTGGCCAATTTTGCTTTTTAAAGCATTCTTCTCCTCAATAACTTTTTGAACTGTTTTATCCATTTGACCTAAGCTGGTTTTTAGCATGCTATTTTCTTCAGCATTTTTTTGGATTTCCTTGACTAGGCTGCTGACTTCATTTTCATGTTTTTCCTGCATCTCTCTCCTTTCTTTTCCCAGTTTTTCTTCCAACTCCCTCATTTGATTTTCAATGTCTTTTTGGAGCTCTATCATAGCCTGAGCCCAATTTCTGTTTTTCTTGGAGTCTTTAGATGTATGATCTTGTGCTTCCTCATCTTCCGACTGAGTATTTTGATCCTTCTTGGGCTCATTTGCAAAATATTTCTCAATGGTCTTCCTCTTGTTTCTTTGCTTGTTCATTTTCCCAGCCTAAGCCTGTTTTTGGGGGTGCTTCCTCAGCTTTTGGGACATTCCCACAAGGATCTTAGTGTGTGAGGTTCTGTCCTCCCTCCTGGTCTGTGAATGACCATAAGCGCCCCCCTCTGCCACAGGGCCGAGTTGGGGGGGCCCTGTTGTTCTATGGGGGGGCCTAGACTGGGATGAGGATCTGAATGTGGTCAGAGCCCCAGAGTCCTGTTCCAGGGGCAGAGGACAGAACTGGGCAGTCTCTTTCTCTTCACTCCCCTCCCTCAGTTCAATGGGCCATGCCCTGGGGGCTCCTGCTTACTGGCCCCAGCTGCTTCCCGGCTCCACCTGCTTCTGTTTCCAGGTCTGCTTGCTGTGTGCCCTGAGGGCTGGGCTCCACGTGCTCGGTCTGGCAGAGGTCCCCTGCTGTCCCCCCACTTTGTGCCCGGTGCTCCCCAGGGTGCAGCTCAAGAGACTCCCCTGCTGCTGTGAGCTAGGGCTCCCAATGCCCTGGGGCTGCCGCCAGGAGGCTGAAGTTATTTTGCTCTGGCGGACCACCCCTCTGGCGGGCCGCCCCTCCGACCCGGGGAGCAGAGCCTTTCTGCTCTTTTCCAAGTTACCTTGAGTAGGAAAAATGCCTCACTGGGTCCTTTGTGGGTTCTGTCTCTTGAAAGTTTAGTTAGAGTCCTTAGTTTATGAGTTTTTATCAGACAGCTCCTAAAACTGTATCCCTTCTTGTCACATCTTGGCTCCGCCCTCTTTCTTTCTTTCTTTCTTTCTTTCTTTCTTTCTTTCTTTCTTTCTTTCTTTCTTTCTTTCTTTCTTTCTTCCTTCCTTCCTTCCTTCCTTCCTTCCTTCCTTCCTTCCTTCCTTCCTTCCTTCCTTCCTTCCTTTCTTTCTTCCTCTGGATGGGGATAACATCATCCATAGTTGATCTAATAGGGTTGTCTGAGTTCTGTGAACTAACGAGAGGAGCTGCTTCAGACAAAGTTGATCATCTCATAATGTTGTTGTTAATGTGTACCTCGTTCCCCTGCTTCTGCTCCATTCGTTCAGCATCAGATCCTGTAAGTCATTCCATGGACTGGTGAATTCTCTCAATTTCTATTTTACCCTCTGCTTGTAGGATATCAGGGCAATTTTTTTCTGTAGAACTGCTTTAAAAATGTAGTTAAGGCTCTTTTCCGGATCATGACTTTCAAGTAGATGAATTTCTGTTATTAAAATTTATGCAATATACTTGGATAAATAAGACATAGAGTGCATAACCCACGTGTCACTTAAATATAGATAGTGAAAGTGGGTCAGGAATTGAACAAGGGTCAGAAGGATGAAAACAAGTTGAAATTCTCTCTGGGAACTGTTACTTTCTTTAAATGATCACAGACTTCTTGCTGAAACCATAGTCAATGTTTTCAAATAAAAACAAAATTCCATTGATGTCGTGTGCATGTCATAACAGTCTATAGTTCTCAAGGGACTAAAGTCAAGGTTCTATTAAAGGACAATAGAGAGGTTCTTGGAGTACATGAGCAAGTGTAGATCATTACAAATATGTAATTAGAAGGGGAAATTATGCAAAGAATTTCACTTGAGGATGTATGATAAAAAATAATCAGAATATCCATATAGAAAGAATAAAAGATAATTGATGGAGTATTTACATATAACATTGGTGTCCTAAGGCTCTCAAAAAAACTAGCAGCAGACTATGAGGATACTAGGTGAATTCCTTTTGGTAAGCATATAGGAAAACAGAAAAGAAAATAAAGGAAGAAATTAGGAAGGAAATCTCATATCAATGAAATCAAAGATAATTTGATTAAGTAATAAACCATGTTTGAAATCCTGGTTCTGAGATTTATCTGACATTTATTTTCTCCTACATTGTCATTTGTTTCACTTTAGTAAACTCTTGACACTTCTTAAGAAGAAATATGAATAGTTGTTAAACATTCTATGGATGATCTAGATTGGTTTAGATGATAGTTATAAGAAAAAAAAGAAGTCCATAAATGTGGTCAATTAAACATAGTGGACTGTTTCCAAGTGCAAATAAAAGGGCCACATTTCGGACTTTTTCCTTCTGTTTCCCCATTTCTAGATTACACTAATCTTTTGCTTCCCCTCTTAATAGCAGTCTGGTCATTAAATATCTCATTCACACTTCAACCCAGAGGTGAGAATGGGAAGAGGAGGAAGATGAAACTTATCAGATACCTTTGCTCTTTATCAGCAGCGATGGTAAAAGATGATGTGAGGAAAACACTTATTCTGTTGGTTAAGAGGCACTTAGGGAATCATCTGTGAATGTTATTTATCCATCTTATTCTGTCCCCACGGGCAATTACAAGTCAATTGCTCTATGCTGTTCTCTTCAACTGTTTTCAAATTGCTATTTGCAAATTATCATCATGAAAATCGCTGCCTGGGAGTTTAGGCATAAATGGATAATGTTCATTAAACAATGATACCATACTATAATACAACACTCAACTTACAGTGGGTGTCTAAAAACACAACTGCTCTGGTTCTCTCAGATAATGTGATTTGTCAGTTCAACTGCTCTATTAATACAATGAAAAGTTCAAGGAAAGAAACCACTCAAAGTACGTGTTAAGTAAAAACTCAAACGCACAGTATTGGGGATTAAATTATTTTCCTCTTGATAAGGTGAGCACCTAACCAGTCTGTAAGAATTTAGCGATTATTTAAATTATGACAATTCTGATTCTCAAGTGAAAAGAATAAAAATAGAATGATGGTCAGAGGAACTGAGGAAGGAAAAGCGATCCCTGAACTAGAGAAATATAATTAAGAAATAAGAGTTCATGAGGCACAAATTTCAGCTTATCAAGAATTACTGAATCACTTTGATTTAACTGTCATAGAATCAGCATTATATTCAGAATGAAATAAAAAATTTTCTTGGTTTGCTCTGAACAAAACTCTACAGTTTTTCATGAGTCTTTTCTTTCCCCTTTATCCATTTGCCAAAGATAATATTAATAATAATTTGAATAAACCAATTCACATTCTTAGGTAGAAATATGGTAAACGTAGGTTGAATGAAAACAGGAGGGAATTGAGAATGATTCTATTTTCCTCTAATATTTAGATTGTTGATGTAGACAAGGAGACACAATATCTAGGTATTTAAGGGCAATGGATATCAAATTGTGACGACATAATTAACCACATCTAATTGTGAAATATAGTCCACTAAAAGATGCAAGAAAAGATGGTTCCTCCAGTCCTTTCTAAGGTTGGAAAAATATATTGTAATCTACCTAACAAACCTTGTATTTATCACCTTCAATTTGCTAATATAGTGGTTCATGATTTGAATCTTGTAAATTTGGATTATTGTAAGGGAGTTGATAATATATCCTAAATGATGTCTGATAAAAAGTTACAAAGATTCTCTAAGGCAGTAGGAGGGGGGACACAGTTGAGTCAATTAATTGTGAGGTCAGTAAGAGAATGATCTGGCTTAATCTATTAAAAGGTACCTCTGCTCCAAAATACATAGAGTTATCCTCAGGTCATCATGAACATATGCTTCAAGATTACAAAAATGCACTCAATAATATGCTTATTCAGCCACATGTGCTTTTCATTATACTAAAGTCTGGTAACCAATGCCCTTATGTCGCTCCAGGGTACCCAACTACAGTACACTACCAAGAAGCACTATGTTCCTGACATCTTCGTGCTTTCACTTATCCTTCAAAATTTTATTTCCAGAATTTCAGAATTGATTATAAATGTAAATGACCATTTACTCTAATAATTACTAGTACAGAATTTCCCCTGCAACATTACTATTATATGGTCATCACTGCTTAGCTTAGTTCCATACAGTCTGATGAAACTCATTTTTCCTGAGGTAGCCAATTTCCCTTAAGAATTACTCTATATTTTAAAGTCTTTTCACAAAAGGTTTAATTTGTCTTTTTTGTCACTTTTATCCATTGCCCGTTATTCTGAACTCTGAGGCCAAATATAAATAGGTGAAAGTTATCCATGGTAACAGATGTCATTATATATGACTGTGGTGATATATCTGTGCTTGGCAGGCCCAAAATATGCATTTAAAAAGTTATATAGAGAAAACATCTACTAAACCCTTACTCTATTCCTGAGTCTGTGTTAACCACTGGGGGGATATAAAACAAAAAAACAAGATTATCTACTTTTTAGAAAGTTGCATTCTAATGGGAGAATATAACATAAAGGAACTGGAAAGCAAATGGGGCCCCACACAAGAGCAAGAACTCACTGATCTATCTATCTATCTATCTATCTATCTATCTATCTATCTATCTATCTATCTCTATCTCTATCTATATGTATATAGGTGATGAAACTCAGAAAGTCCACAGTAAGCAATTAATTTTTGTCAATATTACCATGACAGTCAAGGACTCACAATAATATAGTTGACTCCAGGGTAGATTCAATCTCAGGCGGACAAGACAATTTTCAGAAAATGATCGGGGGGGGGGGGGGCGGCTAGGTGGCACAATGAATAGAGCACCGGTCTTGGAGTCAGGAGTACCTGAGTTTAAATCTGGTCTCAGACACTTAATAATTACCTAGCTGCGTGGCCTTGGGCAAGCCACTTAACCCCATTTGCCTTGCAAAAATCTTTAAAAAAAAAGGAATAAAAAAGAAAATGCCATTGGGACTTTTGATTATATAGCCATTCCATTTATTTCAAACAATTCTATGTTTGAATATGAAATTGAGACCTTTTGTCAAATTAATTCCTTTTCTCAGCTTTGTCCCCAATTTAGCAATGTCTTTCCTAAGAGCTGGTATCCTGAATTGAACAGATCTTTGGCATAACAAGAACAGAGCAGTAGGAAGAGTCAATCAATCTGGCCAATGCAGAGAATTAGGAGTTGTTTTGTCCATAAAGGATTTGAAGTTAGTAATAAAACAATTAAAAGTTTTTTATGACAATTCTAAATGATGCCTGTGATACAATATTTCTGCATCTATATAATCATTTGCTGTTCTGTAGACTCTGCAGTTCCTTCAAGAAATCATTTTGAGAATGAAATTCCTAATGGTTCCCATTTCTTTGAGCTGGCTTCTGGCAAATTTACTGTCTTCAGCCGCTATAGTACTATACAGTACTGCATTTAAAAGTATATTAGATAAAAATATTATTACACTTAATATAAAGAAATAAAACGTGAATGCTGCTTCAATTGTGTATTCTGCATGCATATGCTGAGTTTATAACTTGTGATTAAAACAGAATGAATTGAGGTGAAATATCTTTGTTGAATAAATTTAATTCATACATGAAATAAACTTAAATTTGATTATTTAAAATAAAAAATGTGTTCTTCTGAGATTATTAAACTAAAGAACTGATTTAAAAATTAGATATTTTATAAGTGATATAATTTATTGCTTGCCTAAGGTGAACTTTTTTCTATGATTTCATTTGTTAAATTTTAGAGATCTCGTCCAATATTTTCCTCAGCTATTTCTATTTTGGTTTCAGGTCAATAAGCACACACACACACACATATGTATGTATATATTTGCATGTAAAATTATATACATGATCACATATGTATGTGCATATAAGCACACTCCAATTGCATATTAATATTTAAAACCTTTTCCAGCTTTGAGTTCCAAATTCTATCCCTCTGTCACCTTTCTTCCCTCCCCCCTTACTGAGATAGTAAACATTTAGATATAGATTATGCATGTACAATCATTTAAGTCATTTCCATATTATTCATTTTGTGCAAGAATTATTAAATAACATAAAAAGGAATGGTTGGCACATTCATTGTCAGAGCTAATTCAGTATTTAGGAAACTCAGAAGGAAAGTGTGGGAGAAAAGAGGTATTAAACTGACTACCAAACTGATGGTCTACAGAGCTGTTGTGGTGACTTCATTGCTATTTGCCTGGAAAACCTGGGCAATCTACCAACACCTTGCCAGGAAACTGAATTGCTCCCATTTAAATTGCTTTAGGAAGATTCTGAAGATCAATTGGCAGAAAAAGATACCAGACACTGATGTCCTTTCTCAAGCTAAATGCTAGAATTCCAACATTAATATAGAAAATGCAACTACAATGGAGTTTCCAAGTTTTCATAAGGACAGACGCATGTTTGCCAAAAACTATTATCTTTCTTCCTTTTTTAGTTTTTGCAAAGCAATGAGGTTACGTGGCTTGCCCAAGGCCACACAGCTAGGTAATTATTAAGTGTCTGAGACAGGATTTAAACTCAGGTCCTCCTGACTCCAGGGCTGGTGCTCCATCCACTGTGCCACCTAGCTGCCCCATATTGATTCACTTTTAAATAATCACATAATATAGTTGCCTGAAAACAGAAGGCTACCATAACTTTAATCTTAATTAAATAGGTTCATTTCATCTTATGACACAATCAAAGATGGAAGTTGGGGAAATATATACATATATATATATATATATATATATGTATATATATATAAATATATAAATATATATATTTATATATATGATAGTCTAGGAATGCAAATATAATTCTTTGGAAAGGAGACCCAACTGGCATTGGCCTGGTACTAGCATAATTTGAAGCAGACAGCAAGGGGGGTGTGTCATCATGCTTCTCTTACAACTTCCAAAGTCCATAATACCTGAAATGAATATTCTATGGAACTAGTTGAACTTTGAAAGGATTTTTGATCTAGATCCCTTTGGCTGCATTTCTTCAGAAACACCATCTTTTGAAACTCTGTCCCATAACAGTACATTTAGTTCTTCCATTGGTCCATAAAGCACTATAAGATTATTTTTTTCAAGGCACTTGGGGCATTTTCAAATGTGATGGATGGAGATAAATTCTTATGTGGAGAAACAGTATAAAGGAGTAAACTAAATAAATTTCATGAAAGAGAAGATGCTTAATATTGAGTTTATATAGTAATATTGATTTTGAAGTTCAGGGGGATAATTAGTTTATTAAAACTAATAGATATCTCTCCCTTCTGAGTCACTCAAAATAGTTTTTAATCAAGATTTAAGTGTCTAGAGGCAGCTAGATGGTGCAGTGGATGGAGCACTAGCCCTGGAGTCAGGAGGACATGACTTCAAATCCAGCCTCAGACACTTACTAATTACCTACCTGTGTGATCTTGGGCAAGTCTCTTAATCCTATTGCCTTATAACCCCCCCCCCAAAAAAAATAAATAAAGTTTTCATTGTGTAGAACTTAGAAAATGACCAAATCTTAGACAGGTGTAAAGTATTTTTTTTTGGTTTATCTATGTTTTCCTTTAGAGCAATGTGTAGCAGAGTCAATAAGAATTATTTGGATCATTTACTTAAATCAATTTTGTTAGATGACAAAATTCCAGTATTGAATAGATTCTTTAGACAGAATGAAAACATTCATTACTCCTTTCACCATTTCAAGTATTGAAATCAGTAATGTTAAAAGTTTCTCAAATATCTTCCTATCCTAAAATAACTAAAATAGCTTTAGTTAATATGCATCTTCTTGGGAAATATATGCACACAATTTATTTCAATTGTATAATATTTATACTCAAAAACTAAAAGGCAGCATGGATAGAATAAAGAATTTAAGTATGGGAGACCAGATTTGACTCATTATTTATTAGCTGTCTGTCTAATAACAAGTCATTAAACTTTTCTGAGTCTCAGTTTCTTGATTTCTATTTGGTTTTTCAGGAAAATTGCTGTCCAGTGGATTGTTCTGCTTCAGAAAAAGAAGTCAATTATTGAAATCACATACTCTTTCTCAGAGATTATTTGCTCCCATTCAACACCTAGCTCCATCTGACTCTTAGAAAAACTGTCAATGTTTCCCTTCAACTTCATCCACATTATGTGTTTGATATCTTATTAGTTTTCACCTGTATCTCCCACCAATGAAAGATTTTTATGTCCTCTATCTCTGCTCTTCTTAAAGGTGTTTCCTCACAAAAACGGACAGCTTAAATAAATGTGTCATTTTGGTCAAGAAAACAGCAAAAGAAATCAAACAAACAAGCAAAAAGAAATCCTGTAAAGACTGGGAGAATAAGTCTTTTTTCCTTAAACAGACAATAAACTATATTGGATTGGCAATATAGCCGAAACAAAGGATTTCCATGAAATATTGACAATTCTCAAACTTCTTTCACCCTTTGCTTCAAGGAGAAACATCTCCCAGCCTGTTTTTTTTTAAATCTATTGAAGGGAGAAATAATAACACATTTCTCATAGGGTTGTTTTGAGGATCATATAAGGACATGTATGTAAAATCCTTTTTGCATATTTAAAGTGCTACATAGAGCTACTTGTAATCACTATTATGTTTATTGATATTTTTCTCTTGGCCTAGTTTTATGACCAGAGCATGCAGTCTTCAAATTGAAATCTTATGAATTTCAAAAAAGGAAGTTGATTCTGTGCTAATGGACATCCTCCCTCTCTCCTCTCTCTCTCTCTCTCTCTCTCTCTCTCTCTCTCTCTCTCTCTCTCTCTCTCTCATTCTTTTTTTCCCTCCTCCTCCTCATTCTTCTCCTCTGTCTGTCTCTTTCTGGATCACTGCCATTCTGATTCTTTTGTTTTTCTTTCTCTCCTTCCTGTGTCACTTCCTTTCTCTTTGTAAAAAAAGCCAGCATGACAATGATGAAGAGGAAATATCAAGAGAAATATATTCTGTGCTAGCCTGGAATATTCTGTGAGTGTCTGATTTTTTCCCATTATTACCTAGCACCTCAACCCCTTCTGAGATGTAAATTTGCTGAGATAAAAATGACAACCTCCACCTTTTCCCCCAACTCCTCCCTTACTCTTCTCCCAGCACACATCACATGCCCTGCTCCCCTCACCAATGTATATGCCTGGTACCAGTCACATTCAGCTATTAGTCATGCCTTAGCACTTCTGAACCATAATCCTTAATCCTCCCCCAATAACATAGCATCCTAGCATCCCTTTAAAAGTGCGGTCCTTTCTCTCTACCAGGATGCTGTTCTTACCAGTCCAATTGCAAATGTGATCTTACAACTGTCTTGTCCTTTTTACTTAATTTTGCTACCTTATGGTTTTATTAAGGAAGTCTGTGAATTTCTATGTGGAATTTAAATCATTTTCTTGTCCAAATCTTTATACTTTAAACATTTGCAGAAACAAATGGAAGAAAAGCTATAAAATTTTCCACCTCTGGGTCAGAGAAGGTGTGAATTTTTCATGAATTAACAAACCTCTAATTGCTTTTTCAAGCCCCCAGATGACCTACCAGCTATCAAAGTGATGCCCTTACTTTATAGATAAGAGAATTAGATACATTATATTTAAGTTAATTTTTATTGCTACAAATTGACAAAACAGGAATCAGAATCTAGAGTCTCCCTTATACCTATATTCTTTCTTGGTTAGGAAATCAAGACCTCTACAAGCCTTTGATCACTTAATTAGATATCAGTAAGATTCAAGAAAATGATTTCAGCAGTGATAAGATGGATCATATGAAACTTTAAAATATTCTCCTTTGATACTAGCTTTCCTTTTTTATTTCCTCACTTTTATTGCATTTTCTGTGCAAGTTTTATTGCTTGCAGAATGAAGGACCAATTCCCTTTCAGATTATTGATAGCATTGAATGTCAGAAGCAAAGTTCTATATGCCAAGAATTCTGAGTTCTTCCTTGATGCATTTTGACTATATATAAGAATTCAACTCTGATTTTGCCTTATGCTGGATAATGAAATATTGATGACTCTGGGGATCAGAGAGTGATACTCTATCAGGGACAGTATGATTTCTCTTTTTGAGAACTGGTACTTTAGTCAAAAACCAATTTCCGCTCTTCTCCCAGTAGCCAATGATTGAAAGGGATTTAAAAGTGAAATGGCCATTCATTGACTTCAACACACCGGTGTAAAAGAGGAGAGTTGTTGGGGATGAGATTCAAATTTTAAATTAGATAGAGTCATTACAGGTACTAGAGGAAAATAATAATGCACTGTGAGGGAGAATACATGCGCACACTGGCACACCGTACATTTCATTTGTTATAGCTTATTTTAACAGAGAAAATGTATGTAAAATGCTTGTAATTTTATAGCCCTCTACAAAATTAAATCATCTTCAATGTGATTTTGCTTTCCTAGTACCTTTGATTAAATAAATTTGTGTTATTAAGAAGAAAATATGCCCATAGGTATTCAGATTGTCAAGAAAATTAGGGAAGTGAAATATTCCTTCTCACAAACATCAACTCACTTTTGCTAAATTTAGAAGCTTTAAACACAGACTATGTGCAAGGAATGATGGTCTTAAACACACATAATGAACCAACCTCATCACTAAAAAATTGAGATTTAACTAGTGGGAAAACACTGTATAAAAACATAAGATGATATGCAGTATATAAGAAGCCCATGAATGTTTGTTGTCTACAAGCACAATTCTAAATTATCCAGAATGGTTGTACACCTCACCAAGCATGCCACAACTCCACAATTTGTAGAATTCCACCAAAAGTGCTTTCGCAGCTTTCCACATCTTCTCCATTTGTCATTTTCCTTATCTATCTTGTTACCCGATATAATGGGTGTGAGGTGAATTTTCAGAGCTGTTTTAATTTCCATTTGTCTCTTATTAAATGATTTGGGGTAGGAATGGATAAAGGGCTGGCTTTGGATTAAGGAAGATTTATCTTCTTACTGAGTTTTCTGACAGAAAAGCTAATGATGTAAACCATGAGACAAATAGGAGGAATGTCATAAATAAAGATATGAACGAAAGAAAACATGGAATATATTCAGTGAAACATAATTCAATTCAACTGAAAAAGCATTTGGGTACCTACTTCAGGTGAATCCTGATGCTGCTAGTCTGAACATAGAAAGAACAAGAGTAAAGAAAATTGTGATGCTCAAGGCATAGACACTCAACTGTGGGATAAAATATCTAAGGAAATCAAAGAAAAAAGTAATTTTAAAAGAGAGGAATCACTTGACTGGAGCATATTTTATTAGCAATGATGTCATTGATAAATATTAATCTGAAAAGATAAGTTCACACTGTGGTGGCTGAAAGAAGGTTATATATGTGTGGTCATACATGCCAGACAGAAAAATTTGAAGTTGAAATGAAAGACCATAGGAAACCATGGAAAGCTACTGAAAAGGTCAATGGAATGTGGCATAGTAAAAAAGAAAATAAATGAAACTTTTGATTATGTGCCCTCACCAATAAATATATTTTCTAAAAAACATAATCTGCCATACATGTGTATCAGTTTTGACCATATTCTCTGGTACCCTTAGGGGAATTAAAGTATCTAAACTCTCTACAATTATCTCCAGCCTTCCCCTTTGTTTCTCCCTAAATATAAAAGTCTCTTAAGTCCCATCACCACTTTATCACTTAATCATTAGCTTTTAACACAGGAATACTAATTTCACAAGAATTAAAAGAAAAATCATATATCATATTCCACTAATACCTGGAGCATAATCCCCTCAATAAAACTCACATTTAGGGTAATAAGAGGTCATTTGGTTCACAACTTAGTTCAGGTCATTTATATAATGGTCCCCAAGTTACAATCCCAAAATGAAGTTGTTTGAGCTCCATTCCCAGGCTCTCTGACTTCCTGAGATTTACCCACTTTGCTTATTGGATTTTCATCATTTGGAATCCCATCCCCAAATTGTTACGACATGAACTCTTAGATATAGGGGAGGTTTCATTATCTGTACTTAGAAGTAAAAGACAAATTAAATATCCAAAAACATAATCCCTCTCCTATTGTTGGGGCCAAAGAGAAAAAAATGGGAGGAAAAGGTCAGATTTCTGAACCACCCTCGTTGGATGTAGCATGAAGATCAAGAATCTTTGTCTGGAAGTTTGTAATGTAATGATGTAGACAATGTGCCACAACTCAGGCTATGTGAAGAGACTACTATTCACATGAAAGGAAAAGCAGTCTGTCTCCTCCCATAAATAAGTCACTTCCATGTCAGGTAATCTGAGCATGAGCAGTAAAACTCTCTTGATAGATGATAGATAGACAGACAGACAGACACAACACAGACAGATAGATAGATAGTATATATATATATATATATATATATATGTATAGAGAGAGAGAGAGAGAGAGAGAGAGAATGAAAGAAAGAAAAAAGGAAAGAAAGAAGAAAAGAAAAAGAAAGGAAGGAAGGAAGGAAGGAAGAAAGAAGAAAGGAAGAAAAATACAAACAGATAGACAAGATATGGATAGAGTGATGCCTAGAGAAATATGATAGATGGACTGATAGATATAAATAGGAAATAGAGATAGATAGATAGATAGATAGATAGATAGACAGATAGATAGATAGATAGATAGATAGATAGATAGATAGATAGATAGATATTAAATATTTGTTGTTATTTTCCTATCCAACTTTCCATGACCCCATTAGGGGTTTTCTTGGAAAAGATACTACAATGATGTGTCATTTCTTTGTCTAGATAATTTGTACAGATGAGTAGCTGAGACATTGTTAAATGTCTTACCCAGGATCACATAGTTTCCAAATGTCTGAGAAATCAGGTCCTCCTCATTCCAAAATTGGTTCTCTAGCCATTCAGTCACCTAACTCTACAAGATATGATATACAGATGTGTATCTATCCACATGTACATTAAGCATTCAAATTTTTCAAGGATTTGTAACTAGGAAAAAATTTGTTACTAGGATTTACTTAAGGCTTTTTTAGTGGTGAACTAAAATGTTTATATATATGTATGCATTCATATATATATATATATATATACATATACATATATATATATCTGTGGATATGTCTGTGTGTGCTACATAAGTATATGCATATATCTTCAATATCTTTATTCAAATATTTATATGTGTATTTTCACAAATTATTGCTACTGATAAGTAAACTCTTTCACAGAGCCGGAGGATAACTTAATTTCTCTTTGTGTCCCATTGTCTAGCATATCTGGTATAAGATAGGTGATTGATAATTGTTTTTTCAGTTAGAATATACATTTAAATAATGTATATGTAGAGATGCATACATATACACTTATATCATTTCTAAATTTATAATAATTTTTAAACTCTTTTGCAAATTCTCTACCTCTCTCCACCATTGAGAAGGCAAATGATATGATTCTCATTATTCATGTGAAGTCATGCCTTCTATTTACAGGACCCTGAGTAAATAATTTCACCACACTGTCAAATTTAATTACCTGAAAAATAAGAATAGTAATACATTGAAGTTCACATCTGAAGGGGTAAGTAATATACTGAAGTTCATATCTGAAGCGGCTATCATGAAACAAAAACATCCTTAAAAGCATTTTATTTATTTTCTAAATGCACACGAGGATAGTTTTCAACTTTATTTCTAGAAAATTTTTAGCACCAAATATTTCATTTTCCCTTTCTCTCCTCTCTCCTCCCCAAGACACCAAGCAATATAAGTTATACATGTATAATCATTCTAAAGATATTTCCCATTATAAATATTTTAAAATAAGTATCAGAACAAAAAATGAGAAAATAAAACAATAACTAAAAAAGAGAAAAATACTATAACTTGATCTGCCACTACCAAAAAATACTATGAATATTTTTGTACATGTGAATCTGTTTCCCTTTTTAATGATCTCTTTTGGTGTACAGAGCTAATAGTGGCATTGCTGGATAAAAGATATGCACAGCTTTATGGATGTTTGAGCATAGTTCCAAATTGCTCTCCGGAATTGTTGAATAAGGTAACAACTCAAATAACAAAGCATTAGTGTCCCAGGTTTCCCATAACTTCTCCAGCAGTGATCCTTTTATTCTTTGCCATTTTAACCAATCTGATAGTTGTGGGGGTGGTAATTCATAGTTGCTTGAATTAAAAATTATCTGATCAATAATAATTTGGAACATTTTTTTCATATGACAATAGATAGCTTTAAAACCTTCATCTGAAAACTGCCTTTTCATATCCTTCAGCCATTTGTCAATAGAAGAGTTACATGTATTCATAAAAACTTGACTCTAGACTGTGGTTTTTAGAAATGAGTCCTTTAGCAGACTCAGTAATTGAAAAAAGTTTTGCAGTTTTCTGTGTTCCTTCCAATCCTGTTGTATGAGTTTATTTGTGCAAAAACTTTTTTTTTTTACATTTAATGTAATCAACATTATCCATTTCACATTTTGTAAAGTTCTCTATGCCTTGTTTGGTCATAAATTCCTCCCCACTCCGTATATCTGACATATGGGCTATTGTTTATTCGTCTAATTGTCTATGCTATCATCTTTTAGGTCTAAATCTTGAAATCATTTTGACCTTATCTTAATATACAGTGTGAGTTGTTGGTTTATACCTAGTTTTTGCCTCACTATTATTCTGTTTTTCAAGCAGGTTTTCTAAAAAAAAATGAATTCATATCCCAGAAGCTGGTGTTTTTGTGTTTATCAAACAGCAGCTTGCTATAGTAATTTACTACTCTTTCTTTTGTACCCAATCAATTCCAAAGATCCACTGTCTTAACCAGTATAAGATTTGATGATTGCCACTGTATAAAATAGTTTTAGATCTGCTACTTTTAAGCCACCATTTTTTTGCTTATTTTTTCATTAATTCCCTTGATATTCTACGTGAATATCTAGAAGTTTCTCCCATTGAATTTTATTACATTTTTTCCCTAGTTTTGTAAAATAACCTTTGGTAGCGTAATTGGTATGGCACTGAGAAAGGATTTTAATTTAGGTAGAATTGTCACTTTTATTATATTAGCTCAGCCTTTTGGGTAATATTCTTTTTGGCAAATCTATGTTTGCCATTCTAAGAACATGACCAGCCCAACATAGTTGCATATATAGCAATGTTTGAATACTTGGGAGTTTAGCTTGAGAAAGGACCTCAGGTTTTGATATCTTCTACCAGGCGATCTACAGAATCCTCCTAAGACAATTTAAACAAAGATGATTCCATTTCCAGGCATGAAGCTTGTAAATTATCCAAGTTTCACAGGCATACAACAATGAATGAGCACCATGACTCTGTAGACTTTCAATTCGGTACTCAATCTAATAACACTTCTCTCCCTCACTTTCTTTTGGAGCCACACAAAAACTGAACTAACTCAGGTTTATGGGTGTGCTGACCTCATTATCAATATGTAATTACCAAAAAAGTATACTGCCAAACTAAGTGGATTTATCATAGTAATCAAAACTTCTTTTGCTGTAATTGATGGTCACACATATGGATGGTGTAGTGTTGGCTGATGGAGCACCTGTGTTTTCTTAGTATTAATTGTTAACTCAAAGTTTTATTCAAGCAGCAAAGAACCTGATCCATATTTTGTTGCATCTCAGCTTCAGAGGTTGCTTTGACTACACAATTACCTGCTAAAAGAAAATCATATACCAACACTCACTCAACTTTGGTCTTGGCTTATAGTCTTTTCAAGATGAAGAATTTACTGGTAGTGTAGTAGCTCACCTTGATACAGTGTACATCCTCAGTGGAGGCATTTGATAATATGATGGAAAACATCATGCTAAAAACCATGGGTCAAAGACACACCCTTGATTCACTCCATTAGTGACTGGAAAATCATGAGAGCATCCACTATCCAGAACCTAGGCAAGCATATTGTCATAATATTGATGCTCAGTGTTGATGAACCTCGTTGGGAAGCCAGATTTTGTTATAATTTTCCATAAGCACTCATGACTGACAACATACAAGGCCTTGGTCAAATCTAAAAACATTGTAGACAAAACCTCTCTTCTGCTCCTGGCATATTTTCTGGAATTTTATGGTAGCAAAAATTGAGTTGACTATTCCTTCTGCTACTCTGCTAAAATTGTTGTTTCAATACTTTTTAAATTTACTTTCTTTGTTTCTGTAAGTATACCATCATATCATCTGCAAAGAACAGAAGTTTTGTTTCTTGAATGCCCACTTTAATTCCTTCTAATTTTTTTTCTTATTGCTAAAGCCAACAATTCTAATTAAATATTGAATAATAGTGGTGATAATGGG
Organism: Macrotis lagotis; assembly: GCF_037893015.1. Lineage (NCBI taxonomy): Eukaryota > Metazoa > Chordata > Mammalia > Peramelemorphia > Peramelidae > Macrotis > Macrotis lagotis. The sequence continues at coordinate 154,523,216 of NC_133665.1, read as the reverse complement.
ATTTCTTCTTTTACTGGGAACTTACTGAAAATGCTACTAGATTATATCCATTTCACGTAATGCTTGCTGATGAGTTTAGGTAGATATCTATCACTAGTCATTTCAAGTAATGCTCCAATTAGTCTTATGTTATCTAGTCTTTATTTTGTTAGAATGAGTGCTGTATTTCGTCAAAAGTTTTCAACATTTATTGAGATAATCATATCATTTATGTCAGTATTGTTAATTCACCTGACCAATCATGCTGATAGCTTTCCTAATATTGAACCAATATCTATATCTATATACTTGGTACAAATCTTACAGGATTGTAATGTATTATTCTAGAGTTAACATGCTACAATCTCTTAAGTTATTTTATTTAAAATTTTTGCATCAATATTCATTAAAGACATATATCTACAATTTTCTTTTTAAAGTGGTGTTAAGTGATTTACCCAAAATTACATAACTAATAAGTATTAAATGCCTGAGGCCAGATTTGAGCTCAGGTCTATCAAGCTCCAGGGCTGGTGTGCTATCTCCTACTCCAACTACCTGCCCTGGTCTATAATTTTCTCTGTCTGCTTTGACTTTTTCTGGTTTAAGTAGTTGTAACATCTTATTGAAATTAAAGAAAATTGGCTGAGGTCCCTCTTCAATTATTATATTTTGAAATAGTTTAATAGAAATAGAATTAATTAGTCTTTATATGTTTGGCAGAAATCATGGTTAAGGGGAGGCTAGTGGGCGTAGTGGATAAAGCACCGGCCCTAGAGTCAGGAGTACCTGGGTTCAAATCCGGTCTCAGACACTTAATAATTACCTAGCTCTGTGGCCTTGAGCAAGCCACTTAACCCTATTTGCCTTGGAAAAAAACCTAAAAAAAAATCATGGTTAAACCAATCTGTCCCTGGAGATTTTTTTTTAGGGAGTTCGTTGATGGTTTGTTCAATTTCTTTTTTTTTTTATGCAATGAGGTGATTAAAGTATATTATTTGCTTTTTCTGTTAATCTGGACAATTAGCTTTTTTGAAAATATATATTGTCATACAGTTGATCAAAAAAGTCTCAAATTAGTACTTTAATTTCCTCCAAATGCTGGCAAGTCCACCATTTTTATTTTTTTTATTTTTGAAACTAATAATTTGGTTTTCATCTTTCTGCTTCTTAAATCAGGTTAACCAAAAGTTTACCTATTTTTTATGGAACCCAATAACAATTTTATTTATTAGTTAACCAATTTTCTTATTTTAAAATTTATTAATTTCTTCTTTGATTTTCAGAATTTCTAATTTGGTGTTTAATTGTGAATTTTTAAAATGGTCTTTTTTAAAGCTTTTTTTTGTTCTATGCCAAATTCATTCATCTCTCCTTTCTTTATTTTATTCATATAAGCATTTAGAGATATACAATATTCGCTAATAACTAATTTGAATGCATCCTGCATGTTATGACATGCATTCTTCATTGTCATCACTTTGAATGAAATTGTTGATTATTTTTATGATTTGTTCCTTGATCCCATCATTTTTAAAAATTAGATTATTTAGCTTCCACTTAATTTTTAGTTTATCTTTCAGTGATCTCTTTATTACATGTATTTTGTATTGTAGCATGATCTTTAAAGGATGCATTTAATCTTTCTCCTTTTTGGAATTAGACTGTTAGATTTTTCCATGCTAATTCATGGTCAGTTTTTGTAAAGGTGATATGAACTATAGAGAAAAAGGTATATTTCTTTTTATCCCCATTCAATTTTCTACAGAGTTCTGTACTTTTCTAAAATTTTGTTTATCTTTTTAAATTCCTTCTTTTTTTGTGTGGTTAGAGTTATCTAATTCTGAGAGAGGGAGTTTGAGATCCCTAATTAATAAGAGTTTTGTTATCTATATTTCCCTGTTAATCGTTTTAAAAAAATTTATTTTATTTAAGGCAATGGGGTTAAGTAACTTGCCCAAGGTCACACAGTTAGGCAATTATTAAGTGTCTGAGGGAAGATTTGAACTCAGGTCCTCCTGACACCAGGGTGGGTGCTCTATCCACTGAGCTAACTAGTTGCCCCTCATTTAACTTCTCTTTAAAAAATATGGATACTATACCAATTGTTTCATATATGTTTAACATTACTTTATTGTTTATGGTGCTTTTTTGGAAGATGTAGATTCTGTTCTTATTCCTTTCACTTAGATCGATTTTTTCCTTTTGCTTTTCTGGATCATAATTACTACCACTGCAGTATTTTACTGTAGCCAAAACATAATTTATTTTGCTCTAGCATATGTGTTTCTTGTAAGCAATATATTGAAGGATTTTATTTTTACTCTACTCTGATATTCACTTCCATTTTATGGGAAAATTCATCCCATTCACATACACAGTTGTGATTACTAACTCTATACTTCTCTCCATTCTATCTTTCTCCTCATTGTATTTTTCTCTTTCCTTTCCCCTTATCCCTCCTCACAGGTGTTTTGATTCTGACTGCTGCCTCCCTCAATCTTCCTTCCTTTAAGACAGCTCCCCCTTCTATTTTCTTTTTCCTTTCCCTTTTCCCCTTTCCCCTTTCACCACTCTTTTCCTTCTCTTTTATCAGTCCCTCCTTTTTCTTTATTTCCCTTTCCCCCTTATTCTGCCCTGTAGAATATGATGAATTTCTTTACATAATTGTAAATATATATGTACTGTTACCTTGTTAAGCCAAATCTGTTGAGTGTAAGATTCACTCAGTGAATTCCATCACTCTCTCCTTTCCCTCTCCTATAATAGATCTTTTGTTTCTCTTCACATGTTATTTATTCACTTATACCTATGCCTACTTTTCCCAGTTTTATTTTATTTTATTTAAATTGTTTGTTACCTGTCTTGTCCCATCACCCTTTTTTAAGTACACTCTTTTCATCAGTGCTAATAGAGGTACAATTCTCATGGGTTATGCATCAGCACATCTTAATAACTATACCTGTATAATTATGCTCTCCTCATCTGTCCCATTGGAAATACAACTCTAAAGAGCTAAAAGTATCATCACATCACAGTAAAGTTATATCCATGCCCTTTGTCCAAATATACTCCCTTAAACTGTCCCAATAGAAACAAATTCTCAAAAGTTATAAATATCTTCACATAATAACCAATTTATATCCATAGTTTGTTTCTTCTAACAATCTTAAGAGAAATATAATTCTCATAGGCCACAAATATTTTCTTCCAGCATAGTTATGTAAGTAGCTGTTTTATTGCCTAACTTTTTTTAAGAACAGATATTCAAATCAAGAAATTGAAGCTGTATATAATCATATGAAAAATGTTCCAAATCATTATTTATTAGAGAAATACATATTAAAACAGCAATGAGGTATCACCTCACACCTATCAGATTGGTCAAAATGAGAAAAAAGGAAAATCAATGTTGGAGAGGTTGTGGGAAGATTGGGACATTGATGCATTGTTGATGGAGTTGTGAATGGATGCAACCTTTCTGGAGAGCAATATGGGACTATGCCCAAAAGTAATAAAGCTGTCTATCCCTTTGACCCAGCAATTCCAATTCTAGAACTATATCCAGAAGATAATGTAAAAATTGGGAAGAGTCCCACATGTTCTAAAAATATTCATAGCAGTTCTTTTTGTAGTAGCAAAGAATTGGAAATTGAGGGGATGCCCATCAACTGGGGAATGGCTAAATACATTATGGTACATGAATGCAGTAGAATATTATTGTTCTATAAGGAACCATGAATGGCCCAGCTCTAGAAAAGCATGGAATGATTTGTACACATTGACAAGAACATTGTGAGATAAACAACCTTGATGGAAGCAGCACTCCTGGGCAGTCCAGAGAGCTAGGGCAACTGTATTAGACCATCTATGGACAATGTTATCCCCATCTAGAGGAAGAAAAATAAAGCAATATGCACCGGAAAAAAAACCCTTCAGAATCTGATGAACTTTATAAAATTATCTATTATATATCTCTTTATTCTTAATTCCTTATATTGAAAATAATTAATCTCTGAACATTTTGTCAAAAATATGTATGTACAATGTTAACTTGACTGTCTCTGAGGGGAGATTGGTGGTAAGGGACTGTGGAAGGAAATTTTGTAACTTAAAAATATGCATGTACATAGGGATGAAAATTAAATTAAATTAATTTAATTTAAAATTAATTAATTTTAAAAATCAAAAACAAAAACAAAAAAGAAATTCCTCCCAGATATCTTATGATGAAAATGTATTTCATTTTTTTGTATTGTTTTACTTTTTTGTAGGGGAGGGGGTTCTGTTTCTTTAGGGTCTTGTTAGAGGCTTCTTTTAAAATGGCTTTGTGAAAATTCCCAGTAGTTTCCTAATTTGGGGCCATGACCTTGCTTCTTATCAGTAAGCCACTGTTAATCATTTCTTATAGAAATAGTATTCTATTACATTCACATAGCACAACTTGTTCAGCCGTTCCCTAATTGATGATTGTCTCCTCAATTCTCAAATCTTTGGCACCACAAAAAAAGAGTTGTGTTAAATATATTTGTGCATGTGGATATTTTTTTTCTTTCTTCATGATTTCTTTAGGATGTGCTGGATCAAAAGTTATTCAAGGTTTTATAGCCCATTGCACATGGTGTGGGACTTTTATATAGATAGAGATAGATAGATAGAAATAGAGATAGAGATAGAGATAGAGATAGAGATAGAGATAGAGATAGAGATAGAGATAGAGATAGAGATAGAGATAGAGATAGAGATAGAGATAGAGATAGAGAGAGAGAGAGAGAGAGAGAAAGAGAGAGAGAAAGAGAGATAGAGATAGAGATAGAGATAGAGATAGAGATAGAGATAGAGATAGAGAAAGAGATAGAGAAAGAGAAAGAGATAGAGATAGGGATAGGGACAGGGACAGAGACAGAGACAGAGAGACAGAGACAGAGACAGAGACAGAGGTAGATAAATAGATATAGTTAGATAGATCTAGATATATAGATAGATATATCTATCAATCTATCATAATTTAAATAGAGCTCTTAGCATATTGTAAAGTGTCCTATAAATGATGTTGTTATCTGCCAGTCAGCCTCAATAGCCTTTGAAGTCTTTCCGAAGTCCTAGTTTCTTTGACACTTTGTCCTTGTGTTTATTTTGAAACAACAAAAATAAATTACTAACTAGTGTCACAGGCTCACAGATTCATAGGAGGTCTGAGGGATCCCATTGTTAAAGTTTTCTTATCCTGGTACCTATGACATTTTAAAACAATCTTTCGATAATTTTACTTCAGTATATTTGATTACCTTTGGAATCGTATGTATTTTATTTATGGCATTTTAAATACACTATTCTGGTAACGGATCTATAATCCTCACCAGATTGCCCAACAGCTCCATGATGTAAAACAAACAAACAAGCCTAAGAATTCTTGATTCTATCTAGACAGTTAATTTTTCAAATAGAGAGAGAGAGAGAGAGAGAGGGAGAGGGAGAGGGAAAGGGGGAGAGGGGGAGAGAGAGGGAGAGGGAGAGGGAGAGGGAGAGGGAGAGGGAGAGGGAGAGGGAGAGGGAGAGGGAGAGGGAGAGGGGGAGAGACAGGGAGAGGGAGAGGGAGGAGAGGGAGAGGGAGAGGGAGAGGGAGAGGGAGAGAGAGAAACTTTCCCAGCCAGACACATTAAGTGGCAGTACTAACATTTAAACCATTATATTCTGGTTCAAAAGCTCCCACTTCCCCAAAGCAACAAGCTATTCCTGAATCATATCCAAAGCCCTTGTTTTTAATGTAACAACCGTTTTCAATTTTGACATTTTTCTTGTGCTCCTTTTATCACTAGAGACAGAGCTACATCTTTGAAATTCCGTAGAGGCTGTCACTGTGTTTTAAACAGAAGAGACCTGAACATGCCGTAGTAGGGATTGCAGCTCTGGCACTTGCTACTTGTATGAATTGGATAAGTCTTTTTCTCTTCCCAATTTCCTTATTTATACAATGAAGGACCAGGACTATTTGACCTGTAAGGTCAAGCCCAATTCTCTGTTTCTGTGACCTTTTGATCTCTATATGTCTGGGCAATTCCTATATTCTGAGGGACATGTTGAATATACTTGAACAAAACCAGTTAACAGCAAAAACTGAGTTCACTTTTATTCCTCTGTTTGTTCATTCAAATATATTTCCATAATGCCTCTCCCCAGAGACCCTAAGCATTTATTTAATTGTATAGAAACCTTTATAAAATGGATCTACTCTGCAAAACTCAGCTTGAGGCCTTTATCTGGTGTTCATATGATTTATTTTCCTGCAGAATGACTTCATTTCTCTCCCTAAGAATTCTCTGTTCAATTGAGCTAAAGTCAACAGTAAAGCTAACAATTCTGCTATTTTTAAAACTATGTCAGCTTTATTAAACGTCTTTTAATTGGCCCTTAAGTTTATGAAATTAATGGTCTGTATTTGGCAATATTGAGATGATTTTAACCAAAAAAAATCCAAAAACACTAGATATTCATTTGAGGCTCAGAATAACATAACTTTCTGTTGTCAGAAATGGTTTATTTTACTTATAATTACTACCAAATGATAGAAGTATGGATTCAATGTCATTTCTTCAGGCTTAATAAAAAAAAAAAAACTTAACCTATATATTTTAGGCTCATAGTATCACAGATTTAGAGATGAAAAGGATCTTGTTGTTTTTGGTCAATTGTCTGATTCTTTATGATCTTATTTGGGGCTTTCATGGAAATAATATTGGAGGTATCTGAGGAAACTGAGGAAAACAAAGTTAAGTGACTTGCCTAGCTAGTAAGTTTCTGAGGCCAGATTTGATCTCGGGAAGATGAATTATCTTGACTCCAGTTTCAGTATTTTATTCAATGTGTTACATAGATGTCCCAGTAATGTCCTTAGTCATTTATTTCAACACTCTCTTTTTCAGATGAGGAAAAGGAAACCCAGAGATTTTTAAGTGAAAATTTTAAGTATTCAATTATGTCTTCTGGCTATCAATATGCCATCATTTCAAATGCCCTAACCTGCCTTAATTGTATAACTCAACAATTGGTCATAATATTCACCTTAATCTAATAAATGTTACCTCTTTAAATAGTGCTTTCTTCTCTCTTTTTTACAAAGTTTACCTAAAGACATAGTCTATATTTCATAATCAAGTTAATTTTTCTATAATACCAGCATACTGTCATCTTCTACTGGGTAACTATTACATTGAAGTAAATTCAGGTTTTTCAGACTGTAAAACGCAGTTATTCATTACTTCCTAGGTTTCCACATTGATGCAAAAAACAGTTTTCCATCCTCATCTCTCTGCTACCCTCTCCCCTATCCTTTTCTTTTCTTCCTCCAGTTTCTCCTTCCTTCTGTCCTCTTCTCTTCTCTACTCTCCTGTGCTCTTTGCTCCTCTCTCCTCTTTTTCCCCTCCTTTCAAGTTGTTTCCTATTCAATAGCATGATCAAGAGCTAAACTCTTAGTCCCATCATCACTATGGTATTGTGATACTCCTAATGTTTACAGATAATCATATAATTTTGATTGACCCAGAAATTTAGATATAAAATATCAGTTATGATCATGTTTGCATCTGAACTATGGTAGGATTGATATCCTGTAGCATCACTGACAAAGCAAGTTGAGACATTTTGAAATGCCAGGTGAATAGTACTTCAACATGTCATATTTAATGATAGTCTGTTATACTTCCACTTATTATATATAGTATCCAAAGGGTAAAATTAGAAGGTGTTGCGTAACCTTAATCTATTTCCCTTGTCTCTATGGAATTCAGTTTCCCTATAAAATAACTGAAGTTGAAAAACATGAACTGCTCAGTTTTTCCAGTTTTGGAATGTTTTACTTCCTCATCAATATCACTGGGCAGTCCAGTATTCCATAAAGTTAATCTTAAATCAACATAACAAGAGTATTCCATATTTCCAGAAGAATAAAAGTTCAGCCCATGATAGACATTAATGTTTAAATGGTGTGCTGGTAAGTATAAAATAATTGACTCTGCATAAAAAGTGTGCATGAACTATGTCATGCTGTTGTAATGTTTATGACAAAAACCTGTTTTACTTAGAGGGACACTTTCCTGGAAATACTAGAAATACTTTTAGATAATATGTTAATGTAACATCAAAATAATGTAAGTAAGATAAAATACCACAGAAGTAGAGAATTCTAGAATTTTAAAATAAATCAGTGGTCTATAAGAGTGTAATCGATTTCCTTAAAATAATCCCTGTCTACCACATATACAATCAATGTGCATTCAATTTTTATTTGGGTGCATACAGAAAGGGGAACCCTACTTCCTCCTAAGGCAATAAACTTCAATTTTAGTTAATTTTCATTGGGAGAATGAAAATTTCTTTCCTTCCTTCCTTCCTTCCTTCCTTCCTTCCTTCCTTCCTTCCTTCCTTCCTTTTCTTCTTCTTCTTCTTCTTCTTCTTCTTCTTCTTCTTCTTCTTCCTCTTCTTCTCCTCCTCCTCCTCCTCCTCCTCCTCCTCCTTCATGTATCTCATATGAAACATAAATATATTTCTTTGCAACCTTTGCAGATTATTTCTTTTTCTAATTTCCCAGGGGAGGAGGAAAGTTTAATCTTTTAGTCCATTAATGGCTAGAAGTGATGGCTATTTAAATATTTGAAAAGCATCTGCCATGGCTCCACTGAGTCTGCTCTTCTCCATACCCACTATACCCAATTTATTTATAATAAATTCATAATGCCAACTTTAATTTCTTGGTATCTTTGAATATTCATGTATCATTAGACTTGCAAATAGATGATGGAACCATCTTTTTGCATGTGAACAAGATTTCCTTTTTATTTTATGGAGGGTCTCCAGGCAACTCATATTCAACATGATCTATTATTAAGTATATAGACTGGAAGACAAGAGCATCTTAATGGCACATTTGTTTTTCACCATCAAATCCATTTTGTACAAGTCTTACTGACAGAAATCTAACTGAGTAGTATGAATATCAGTCCACAAAGATGGCAGCCAAGTATTCATGGAAGGCACATTAAAATTTTAAATTATATCCATTGCCCAATCTCATGTTTAAATAACAGCAGGAATCACATCTCTGTTCCTTTTAGTGACTCTTTCTTTCCTATTCTTTTTATTTTAGAGTGGTGAGGGTTATAGAACAAATATTTATATGAAAGATCACATGCACTGCATTGTAAAGAGAGAAAATTGATGAAACATTACTGAATTCTGGTGGTGTGAAATGATTTTTCAGTCCTTGTTATAAAAAATATAATCCAATTTAAATGTTTATCATGCATCTATGAATATTTTTCTCTTATGCATTATAGTAGTGTGCTAAAAATTTAATTTCTTTTTTTTCCTCTGGCTTTGAGAGATTCATTCTACTTCTTATCAAAATGTCCCAATGCAGACCTAATTTCAAGATTTCAGAAACAAATGCCATGGAAGTATTGTCTTAGATATCAACTAAATCCAATATTAATGTCAATGCTGGAATAAAATAAAAATGCATTCATATCTAAATCATTTTGAATGTTGGTTAAATAATAGTATTTTTGTCAGAGTTGTACTCTCTTCATCCCTTGGGGACTGATCTTAAATATGGAAAAAAATGACAGTATTAATGGCAATTGTAATTGACCTTGGCATCATCAAGCCCAAAATAATCTTATAACAGATGAAGGTACAGAACCAAATATTTAAAGGATATGCCCAATTTCACCCATGAAGACAGTGTATGGGGTAGACTTCAAACAAAAATCTTTAAATTTAAACCTTTAAATCCAATGATACTTTTTTCTACACTAAAATCTAGATCTGACATAAAAATATATTAAAGAAAACTAAGAAAGGAATGCTATTTTACTCATACTCAAATCTTTGTCACTCTAAATTGGGTTTTCTTTGCAAAGATACAAGAATAGTTTGACATTTTCTTTTCATTCTTTCTTTTTTGTTTTAGTATTTCCAAGTCTTTGGGCTTGTGACTTACTTATGGTTACAAAGCTAGTAAATATTAAGTTTCTGAGGTCAGATTTAAACTCAGGTCTTCCTAACACCAGGAAGACATTATCCTCTGCATCACTTAGCTGACTTTGACATTGAATTCTCTAGTTCACTTTACTGATGAAGAAACCGAGCAAACAGTGTTAAGTGCCTTGTTCAGGGTCACAATTAGTATCTGGGATGGATTTGAGTTCAGGAATATGGGTCTTAATTATAAGCCCAATGTGAGCTACCTATCTGTTCCTAAGAAAGAGAAAGAAATGAGGGAAAAAAGTGGCCTAAGTCCTTCCTTACATATGAGTAGAAGATTTAGGAAAAGAAAACATAGGCCAAGAGAAAATCTAGCTCAATAAAGGGGGATAGGCAAAAGCTAAGAATAATTTCAAATAAAAGCCAAAAAATAATCTGAGTTCTTAACAAGTCCATGATTTAGCAAACAATATGTTTAGAAATGTAAATTATAACTACATAAAAGACTGCAAAAATGACTCAAAACAAGAAAACTCATTTTCATGTTTTTATAACTGTCATTTGATAGCATTGTGAGGAAGTTTGTTTGTAGGGTTGCTCCAACTTTCATGCAAACATCTTTAAATTGTAAGAGAAATCTGATGATTTCCTCCTAGCTATTTTTTTCATTCAGGTGTAGAGTGTTTTATTTTGACTTTTGATTTTTATGAAAATTTTCATTGAGATTTTATATTGAATCTCCTTAATTTCGTGAAATATTTTTCCTCTTCTCCATACAACATCCATTCCTTATAGCAAAGAATAAAATAAATAGAAAGATTAATGATATTTCTCAAGAAATCTATATTATAAACCATCAAAGTCTAATTTAATATAAAGTACTATAATCTTAGTTTCCTCACCTCTCAGAAGAGGATTTGCATTTTTGCAATCTTCTTGCAAATAAGTTTTTTCTTTAAAATTCCATAGTGTTCAATTTCAATATATAATTTCTTACAATATTACATTTTCCTTTATGTTTTGTTGTCTTAACTTACCTTTACTTCGGTTCATATGGATCTTTGCCTTCGTCTTTGCATTTTTGTTTATTATTCAATATGCTAAAATCTTATCATAAACATAAATGTATCAATTTGTTCAGATTAATTGATGAACATTTACATTGTGTTCATTTCTTTACCGCTACAAAATGTACTTCTATAAACATTTCATTGACATTTTTGGAGTTTATCCCTAAAAGTGGCACCTTTCAAATATAATGTTATTGAAGGAATTTCCTTAACATACCTATCAATGCCTTCATAGAATGGTTGCTTCAATTGAAAGTTGTACCATGAATACATGCTATAATCCATGCCACTGTCACAATTTACAAAGCTAATCATATTTCCCTATTTGCTAGATTTGAAGTGAAATTTAAGATTTTGTAATTTTTATTTTCATTTATAATAACTGAAATTTATCTTTATTTCCTATGTATTAAGCTTTATGAAAACTAACATCCATTTAATTCTCAGAACAACCATGGGTTCTGCTGTTCATCCAATGTTTAAATAGGGAAACTGAAATTATCTGAGATCATACAGCTATGAAACTAATTTTGAATTCAGGGCTTCTTGATCTGAGTTCATGTGATACTTGTTAGAGTCTTATTTTCTGCTCCATGATTTGGATTTCTTCTTATGAATATTAAGAGTCAACAGTTCTTATTTTGAAAACATTTTTTGCCTAGCATGTCAATATTATTATATAACAGGATTGCTTTTTCTTATAAACACATATATTATTGTTTGCATATATATTTCTTTTACATATATATATATATATAGCATATGTATGACAGGGAAACTGACACAGAAGACTGGGATGTTCAATTTTTATCTTGGCTATCAGAACCTTATAAGATATATTTATGGGAAAATTCTTTTGTTGCTCGGTTTACTAATCAAACATTTGTCTTTTTACACTAGCTGTGTCTTTTATTTTATATTTTTTCAAATTCATGTGATCAAAATCTTCTCCATTTGCAATTATATTTATCCCTGTGTTATTTAAAGATGCTCTTTCAAACTACATCTGAGAATGCTTTTATTTTATTAATGACATATTATGAAAATTGCAATTTGTGTAGCATTTGGAATTTGCTATGGTAAAAAATTTAAGGGTTGACCTCAAATTAAATTCTCCAATAGAGTTTCACATTTTTGTAGTAATTTCTAACAAATATCATGCTCTTGCTCAAGTAATTTTAGTTCTTGAGTTTACTATGGGTAGTTCTTTCAGATTTTTCCTTATCTAATATGTTCTTCACACACGTGTGTTTATATACATGCATGTATGTATGTAGGTATATATACACATATACACACACATAGATATTTATATATGTATATGCATAGAAGTAGAGATAGATACATTTAGTGCTAAAAAGTTTAAGTGATTAATACTTCTTAATATTTTTTAATGTTTGGATGTGTATTTATTCTCCTTGCATGTATTTTCTATTTGATTTATAACATTTCAGTTTTCTTCCATATAAATGGTTTGATAATGTATTCCATGATATTTCATTCAGTATTATACTTAGCCTATAAACAAACAAAAACATATACATTTTAATATATTTCTGTTACATCTAAAACACTTTTAGCATTAGTATTTTTTAAATTTTATATTCCAGTTCTTCTAATTCAGTACTATACTCACCCCAACTTAATGCAAACAATATGATATAGAGTATATATATATATATATATATATATATATATATATATATATATAATATATATTTATATATATATACATTAAGGAAAGAAAAGATTACTTCTGTATATAACTTTTTGAGAAATAAAATATGGACAAATATAAAAAAATATAAAAAATCAAAGAAACATTTATATTTTTATTTTTCCCTCCAGCAACATGCAAAAACACATTTCAAAATCTAATCTCCAGACCTTGTGTTCCAAATTCTCTCCCTTCTTTTCATCCCATACCTTCTCATTGAGAAAACGAGTTACTTGGTATAGGTTAAACATGTGTAACCTCATAAAACATTGCTACAATAAAACTCCTTGCCACAAAAAAAGACAAAATTTCAGGAAAAATAAAATGAAAAACAGTTTATTCAGTCTGTATTCAGACACCATCAGCTCTGTATTTGGGTTGAACAACTTTCTTTATTATAATTCCTTCAGAGTTCTCTTGGTTCACAGCACTGCTAAGAAGAGGTAGGTCATTCACAACTGCAAAATTGGTTTTACTTTGCATAAGATACATTTCCCATTGCAACTGCTCCCATAAGTTTTTTTTTTCTTGAGAGTATCCTGTTAATCATTTCAAATAACAGAACAGCATTTCACCTCAATCACATACCGCAATTTGTACAGCCATTCCACAACCTCTGGGCATCCCCTTAATCTCCATCTCCCTGCCACAAAAAGAGAGCCACTATAAATATCCTTATACATATATACATTCTTTTCTTCCTGCATTTTATCTCTTCTGGAATATAGACATAGCAGGGACATTGCTACTCCAAAGGGTAGGCATTGTTTTTATAGCCCCTTGGGCACAGCTCCAAATTGCTCTATAGAATTGTCGAATTATTTCACAACTTCTCCAGTTGAGCATCAATGTCTCAATTTCCCTAGCTCTCTTCCAATCGTCCAACAGGTATAAACATAGTACATCAGAATTATTCCAACTCACATTTCTCCCATCGATGGTAAGGTAGGTAGGATGTTTTAAAAAATTACTTAGATTGCATTGATTACCGCATCTGAAAACTGTTCATATCCCTTGATCCCTAATCAATTGGGGAATGATTCTTCCTTTTTTGTAAATTTCACTCAGTTCTCATTGATTAAGAAATGAAGTTTTTAATCACAGAAACGTGTTACAATATTTTCCCATAATTGCTATTACTAGCTTTATTTCTTCCATCCTATCCTTCGTTTACTCTACTGTCTCTATCCTTTCATCTTGCCCCTCCTCAAAAATGTGCTGCATCTGATTAGACTCTCTTGATCTTCCTTCTCTTCCATCATCTATACCCACCTCCATCCCCCATTGCCTTTCTCCCATCTCTTTCCTCTCTGATTTTCCTCTAGTGTAAGATAGGTTTCCATATCCATTTGAATGTGCATATTATTTTCTCTCTGAGCCACTTTCATTTTTAATTATTTTTTAATTTATTTAAGGTAGTGGAGTTAAGTTACTTGCCCAAGGTCACACAGCTAGGTAATTATTAAGTGCCTGAATCCAAATTTGAACTCAGGTCCTCCTGACTCCAGGGCCGGTGCTCTATCAACTGTGCCACCTAGCTGCCCCACTGAGGCATTTTCAAAGAGAATAAGGCTCACTCATACCCCTCACATTCCCATTCATCCACCCCAATACAAAGGCTTTTTCTTGCCTCCTTTATATGAAATAACTAATCCAATTCTACCTTTCCTTTCCCTTTCTCCCAGAACACTCCATTCTATCCCATTAACTCCATCTCATTAATTAATATAATAACCCTCCCAAATTGCTCCTGTGTCTTGTCTATATATATATGCTCCTTCTAGCTGACATAATAAATTCATATGAGTATGATCAGTATTATCTTACCATGCAGAAATACAAGTAGGTCAACACCATTAAATCCCTTATAATTTGCCCTTCCCATCCACTCGTTCTATGCATCACCTGAGTCCTGTTCTTGAAGGTCAAACTTTCTGTTCAGCTCTAGTCATATCAACAAGAAAGTTTGAAAATCCCCTATTTCATTGAATTTCCATCTTTTCCTTGAAAGAGTATGTTCAATTTTTCTTAGTAGTTGATTCTTGATTGTAATTCAAACTCTTTTGCCTTCCAGAATAGCATATTTCAAGCCCTTAATCCCTTAATGTAGAAGCTGCTACATCTTGTGTTGTTCTGGCTACAATTCCACAATATTTGAATTGTTTCTTTCTGACTGCTTGCAATATTTAATACTTTACTTGGGAGTTCTTAAAATTGGCTATAATATTCCTGACAGTTTTGATTTGGGGATCTCTCTCAGAAGGTGATTGGTGGATTCTTTCAAATTCTATTTTACCCTCTGCTTCTAGGAAATCAGTACAGTTTTCTTGTAGAATTTCTTAGAAAATGTGGTATAGGCTCTTTTTTTGGTCATGACTTTCAAGTAGTCCAATAATTTTTAAATTATCTCTCCCAGTGAACTTTTACTTCATCATAAGTTGTTTAGAGAGTAAATAACATACACAATTCAATTTGCTATAGAAATTTGTTTTACCCTAGAGGAAAATAGGAGAGGAAAGGGATGGGATAAAGTGGATAGCGAGAAGCACAGAGAGTAGATGATAGAAGGGAGGGAAGATCAAGGGAGTGGAGGAGTAGGTGATAGAAGAGAGGGAAGATCATGGAACAGGAAAATCAGACACAAGACATTTTTAGGAGAAGCAGAGTAAAAGAAAAGAAAGAATAAAATAAATGGGAGTGGGGGAATAGAATGCAGGAAAATCCAGTTAACAGAAACTGGAAAAAATATTGAAGCAAGTTCTTTGATGGACTTTTGATAAAGAATGCTATGCATACCAAAGATAGAGCAGATGATGTTTGAATACAGACTGAAGAACATTTTTTTTCTATCTCACTTTATTTATATTGAGGTTTCTCTTTCTTTGTGAGGAAGGTTTATTTACTTATGCAACATGTAGTAATGTGTTTCATAGCTACACATTTTTTTAGGGGTTTTTTGCAAGGCATGGGGTTAAGTGGCTTGCCAAAGGCCATGCAGCTAGGTAATTATTAAGTGCCTGAGGTCAGATTTGAACTCAGGTACTCCTGACTCCAGGGCCGGTGCTCTATCCACTGCGCCACCTAGCTACCCTGATAGCTACACATTTTTAATCTATGCTAATTAATTTACTTTTTCAATGTGGGGAGTGGAGTGGGAGAATGGGAGAGAATTTGGAACGCAAGATGTTGAAAGTAAATATTGAAACTTACTTTTGCATGTAGTGGTTAAAAAATAAACATTAAATTAAAAAATATCTCTCCTGGATATGTTTCCGGGTCATTTGTTTTTCCATGAGATATTTCACATTTCTTCTAATTTTTTGTTCTTTTTGTTCTTGTTGTTTTATTGGTCCTTGGTTTCTCACAATCATCAACTTCCATTATTTCTGTTCTACATTTCAAGAGATTATTTTCTTTGTATATCACCTTTAACATTTAGCCATTTCTGCTTTTTAAAGCATTCTTCTCCTCCTCCTTGGTATTTTGACCTGCTTTTACCAGTTGACCCAAATTTGATTTCAAGATTGTTTTTCAGCATTTTTTGTTATCTCCTTTAACAAATTGTTGGCTCAATTTTCATGATTTTTCCCTCATTATTCTCATTTCTCTTCTAATATTTTCTCTACCACCTTTATTTCAGTTTTAGAATCTTTTATGAGCTCTTTCATAATCTGAAACTAATTCATATTTTGCTTGGAGGCTTTGGAGGAATAAACTTTGCCTTTGTTTTCTTCTGTGTCCATGTTTTGACCTCCAGAGAACCAAAGTAATTGTCTATCGTCATTTTTTTTCCTGTTTTTTGTTCATTTCTGGAGCCTTTGACTTGATTTTAACTTTTTGGTAAGGTTAAAACTTTTTGTAGAGTATGGGACATACTTCCAAGATTTTGAGAGTTTTTCCAGCTTTTTTAGGGTATCCCTCAGGGAGTTATAAGTTCTTAATTCCTTCTATGTGTTATGAGAGACTGTGATTACTTTCCTGAACTTTCCTATGGTCTGTGAATGATCACAAACACTCCTTTATTTCTGGAACAGTGAAGAGGGTCCCTGATTTGTTGCAGGCAATAAGATCGGTAGTGCTTTTGCTCCTTTTTCTGAGACTGCAGCCCAGAACTGTAATATGGAACTGAATATGGGTGAGGAAATAAAGTCCTGCCTCAGGCATAAAAAAGAGACCCCCGCCCCCAACCATCCTTTCTAAACCCTTTGAACAGACCCTTTTTAAGGATCTTCCAAGGGCTGGAACTTGTTTCATTCAATCCTTTTGTGGGTTCTGCAATTCTAGAATTTCATTAGAATCATTATTCACAGGTTTTTAGAGTGGTAGAGTGGTTTGAGGAAGACCTCATGGGAATCCCTGACTTTACTCTGTCATATTGGCTCTACCATCATCAAAGAAAATTTTTAAAAGATTGCTTAGACCTACATTCAGCTTTCATCAGCTCTTTCTCTGGAGGTGAATAGTATTTTTTTCCATCCTAAGTCCTTCAGTAATGTCTTTCATCATTGTTTTCCTGAAACAAAAGAATTCCTGCTATTACCATGAACAATGTCCTCCCAGTTCTACATACTATACTCTGTAGTTCATGTAAATCTTGCCAAGTTTTTTTGTTAGTCAAATCCTTCTCCTTCTCATTTCATAGAGCACAATAGTATTTCATTGTAAGCATATAGCCCAATTTGTTGAGGCATATTTATCTCCTCAATTTTCAATTCTTTGTCACAAGAAAAAGAAGAGCTATAAATATTTGTACATGAAGTTTATTTTCTTTTGTTCTTTGATATGATTGGGCTATAGCCTTAATATTGGCATTTTGGGGTCTAAGGATATGACTGTTTATACTTTGATAGTTCTAAATTGCTCTTCAGAATTCTTTGATCAGTTCACAACTTCATAACAACTTTAGAGTACCAATTTTCCCAAATGTTCTCCAACATTTATCATTTCTGTTTTCTGCCATATTAGTAAACTGATAAGTATGCTATAATAATTCAGAGCATTTTTATCTCATGTTTTTTAATAAATACTGACAGAGCTACCTTTTGAAATATGCATAGTAGTTTTGGTTTATTATTCTAAAAATCACCTGTTCATATTCTTTGATAATTTATTAATTGGAGAATGCATTTTATTCTTATAGATTTGACTTATTTCTCAATATATTGCAAAAATTCAGTTTTTATCAGAGAAAATTAATCAAAGTAAATCCCCTTCCCCTCTCCCCCCATCTTTGACTTTTCTTCTAATATTGGTTGTATTGGATTTATTTATGTGTTTTTTTGCGATTTAATGCAATAAAATGATCACATTTGCTTCCCATAATGTTCTTTTTTACATAAATTCTTCACTTATCCACAGATTTTATAAGTAAGGTTTCCATGCACTCTTTATTTGCTTATGGCAACTCCCTTTATGTCTATATATTGTAGCCATTTCTACTTTATCTTGGTACACAGTGTGAGATGCTGTTCTATATACATAGCCTCTACAACAGTTCTTTCCAATATCCACAAGAACTTTTGGAAAATTGTAAGCTTTTCAAGCTTTTCTCCTCAAAGCTTTGATATTTATATTTATCAAACACTAGATATCTATGCTTGTTTACTACTACATAGTGTTTATTTAATTTGTTTCATTAATCTACACCCTATTTCTTAACTCTCAGATTGTTTTGATGAGGGGCAAAGTCAGGATGGCTACATGAGGGCAGGAATACCCAGAAACTTGTACCCTGAAAACTCCAAAAGCAGTTAAATTATGACTCTGTCCAACATTTTGAGGAGTAGAGCCAACAAAAAAGACTGAATGATACAATTTCCCAGTCTAAGACAACTCAGAAGATCCACGAGAAAGGTCTGTTTCACTAGGACTGGGGGGGTTGGAAAGAGTCACAGCACAGTCTGAGCCACAGACCCTATGCTTGTACAAACAAGCCTTCCAGGACAGGCTGCCAAGCACCTGGGACCCTGGGGAAGGTGTCTGGGTCCGTGCAAGAAGGGGAGGTTTCCAGACCTCTTGGTTCAGAGGCAGCAAGATAACTCTGTGGCACCAGAGTGATGGTGGAAAACTGGCCTCAGAGCAGCCCTTGCAGTGGGAACCTAAGATGGCAACCTGCAGAGCCACTCAACACTTACAGAGCTCTGAGCCCATAGATATTAAGGGGGTCAGGGGAGACTACAAAGGTCTCTGTTCTCTCTGGGGCAGTACTCTAGTGGTTTGCCCACACTGAGATCTAGGGCACAGGCTGGGTTCTCCATACCACAATAGAGAAGCAGGGGACCCTCTTCACAGCTCCAGAGTAGAAGGGAAGGCCTGTGGGCATTCACATACCAGAGCACAGGCAAGAGAACAGTCAGAGCCTCTCTTAAGATGTTGGAAGAATTAAGGTCCCTGAGAGTGTCCCCAAAACTTCCCAAAGCCTTGGAAATGTGGTAAATCAATCATAGACTGAGAAAAGGAGCAAACAGCTGAAAAAGAAAATCTGACCATAGAAAATTAGTTTGGTTCCATGGAGGATCAAAAAACATACTCAGAAGATGACAGAGTTGAAGCTTCTGTATCCAAGGCCTCCAGGAAAATTAGTTAATGGGTTCATGCTGAGGAAGAGCTCAGAAAAGACTTTGAAAAGCAAGTAGGGGAGGTAGAAGAAAAATTGGGAAGAGAAATGAGAGCAAAGCAGATAAATCCTGAAAAATCAAACAATAGCTTGGAAAGAAATACCAAAAAAATCAGATGAAAATACCATATTCAAAATTATTTGAGGCCAATTGGAAGAAGCAAAACAGCAGGCAAATGAAGAGAAGAATCCTTTAAAAAAGAGAATTGTCCAATAAGAAAAGGAGATAAAAAAGCCCTCTGAAGAAAATAACTCCTACAAATGTAAAATGGAACTGAAGGAAGTTGATGACTACAAGAAATCAAGAAACAATAAAACAATACTAAAAGAATGAAAAATTAGAAGAAAATGTGAAATATGTTATTGGAAAAACAACCAACATAGAAAACAGATGCACGGGATAATTAAAAAATTATTGCACTACCTGAAAGTCATGACAAGGAAAGGAGCCTAGACTTTGTCTTTCAAGAAATAATATAGCACAATTGCCCTGAGATCCTAGTAGCAGAGGGTAAAATAGAAATTGAGGGAATTCACTGATCACCTCTTGAGATTTCAAAAGAAAACCTCCCAGGAATATTATAACCAAATTTCATAACTCCCAAATCTAGGAGAAAATACTAAAAACTGTCAGAAAGAAGCAATACTAAAAACTGCCAGAAAGAAGCAATTCAACTACCAAGGCTCTATAGTTAGGATTATACAGGATTTGACAGTACTTACATTAAGGGCTCATAGGGCTTATAATATGAAATTCTGGAAGGCAAAATAGCTTGAATTACAAGCAAGACTCAACTAAACTGAATATCCTCTTTCAGGGGAAACTATGGACTTTCAATAAAACAGGATTCTTTCAAACTTTCCTATTGAAATGAACAGAGTTGAACAGATTTCCATGTACAGGAATCAGGTGATGTATGGAGAGGGTGGATGGGAAGGGCATATTATGGGGGATTTAATGATGTTGAACTGTTTGTATTTATGTATGGCAAGATGATAATGATAATACTTATGTGAACCTTCTCATTTATAAGAGCAGGTTGAAGGAGCATATGTAGACAATGTACAGGAGAAAGTTGTATATAATTGTATAATATGGTATAAAAATAGAGTCATTGGGTGATAAAGGAAAGTACTGTAAGGAAGGGAAAGGAGAGGTAGAATGGAATAACATAAATCACATAAAAGCGTCAAGAAAAAGCTTTTACAATTGGTGAGGGGGAATGAGGGAGCCTTCATTCTCATCACAAATGACTCAGGGAAGAAATAATATATACATTCAATAAGGTATAGAAATCTATCTTATCCCAGAAAAAATGAGAGGAAAAGCATGGGATAATGGGGATGGGGGAGGGGAGGGGAGGGGAGGGGAGGGGAGGGGAGGGGTAATAGAAGAGAGGGAAGATTATGGGAGAGGGAAGTGAGATACAACACACTTCTGAGCAGGGACAGGGAGAGAGACAACAGAATGAATGGGAGTGGGGAGGAATAGAATAGAGGGAAATACAGCTAGTAATAGCAAGTGTGGGAAAAGATATCGAAGCAAATTCTCTGATGGACTTATGATAAAGAAGGCAACTCATCCCTGAGACAGAGCTATTGGAATTTGAAAACAGAACAAAGTATACTTTTTTTTCCTCTTACTTCATTTCTCTTGAGGTTTCTCTATCTTTTGGAGAGAGGGTGTTTTATATTTACTTTGCCCATAAGATTATTGTAATAATATGAACATAAATAAACTATAGAATACACAAAACAAAAAAGATTGTTTTGATGATTACCATTTGTAAAGCTTTTTGAAATCTACTACTGTTAGGCAACCTTTATTTATGCTACTTTTCATTGATTCCTTTGATATTTTTCTTATAGATTTTGTTATGATTATTTCTAGCTCTATAAAATATTTTTGGTATACTCAAAAAGTAAATTTAATGAGGAAGATATGACATTTTCAATATAGTCAATAATAGTTTCAATCTACCCATGACAATTAATATTTCTCCAATTGTTCAGTATGAATTTATTTGTATGGAAAATGTTTTTAATTATATTCAAATAGTTTTGTCTTATCTGCTAGACTCCCTAATATTTTAGAATTTTATATTGTATATGAATTCATTTAGCTAATATTGCCTTTTGTTAACTTGGCTATGGAAACTTTGGTTTCTTTTTAGTACTCTGATGAAAGAGTAACAGTTCTGAGGCAGAATGGGGGAGTATTAGATCTGGAGTAAGGATGTTTTGGATTAAAATTTTGTATCTGTTATTTACAGTCTCTGTGATCAAGAACCAGTCATATAACACTGTGTTTCCTTATCTATCAAACAAAAAAGACTCTATCACAGACAACTTGGATGGCTATCACTGACATTCAAATGAGAGTTTATAAGATATCTTATAAACTTTGAAGTGCTGTATAAATATCAATTCTTAATTAATTATGGATTTATATCATAAGGATAAAATTTGAAGACATACTGATTTTAAAGTTAGAAATTATTGGTTCAAAGGTAGTTCCCCAAAAATCTATGTGACCTTAGGCAAGTTACTAGTCTTATCTGTTTATATTCAGTTTCTTCTCCTGTAAAATTTGTTTTTTGGACTAAAGACCTCCGAGTTCTCTCTTAAATCTAAGACAATTATCCTGACTTGAAATTCTTTCAATAAATGCAATTTCATGAATTTTGATCAACCTAAAAAAAATGAAGTTGATATACCAACAATATACTTGAGTTTTTTTTCAGTATAGACTAAAATATATTATTGACTTAAGTCTCTGAAACGGACCGATGAAATTATGATTTAAAAGCTTACACACAAATCACAAACTGCATTTAATTTGTCATTACTCCCTTAATATTGCAAACACAGTACTATAGAAGGAAGACATTACTTGGAAACAATATGCTGAACATATTTAACAGGTAGGATATTAAATGATGTGTTCGTTAGCTTGCCACATACTGTAAATTATTGAATTAAGCCCTTAGTCAGTTTGGCAAAAGAAGTAGATGAATATTGCAAGAGAACAATACAGCAAACAGTATCTGTCAATGCATCTGGGTCTTACTTAGAACTGAAATTGCAATAAAAAAATGCCTCTCCAGTAAATTGGAAAAAAAATAAACTTCATTATTATTTATTTGCCTTGCTTGGTAACCCAAAGCTTAATGAAATTTCATTGAGAAAAATGATTGTCAAGGTTGCCATATATCATAAAGACATATCCCTGTAACTTCAATGTGCATATTTGTCTATGTAATTAGATGTCAATTTTTTCTGTAATACTGAATTTGAAGGACATAAGCAAGTTCACTTTCTGAAATAAAGCATCTTCACAAATGAAATACACTTATTTATCTCTTAAGCAATTTAAACCATGAGATCAAAGCTTTGGATTCTACGTGAGCTGAGTTTTAGATCAAGGCTATATAGATATTGATTGGATTGGAAAGTAATGATGAATCTACCACTGGAATTCCCTTTTTAGCTAGTGGTGATCTAAGTGTGTCTGAGAAATTGCTGAACCAGCTTATTATGATGTGAACAGATAACAGTAAACTTGTTAGGCATTAAAAATATTTGTGAATGGCTAAGTGTTATGAAATAGTGAATTATCAATGAGAATACTTCAGTCTTGGCAATTTCTGCCAGAAATCTTAAGTTAAGAAGTTGTAGGGAAATTTGAAATCAATGTAGATATATGAAGTCTTACCTGTTTGCTATTATTTCTAAACCCAATTGAGCTTTCTCTATGCAGATATCTACTGCAAGGCAGAAAAAAAGGTGAAAGAGTACTTCAGCTAGCATTAGAAAATCCTGAATCAAGTTTTATATCTGTCAGTTGCTTTCTGTGTAATATTAGGTAAATCAATCAGCAACTGTGGATCTCATTTTTCAAATTTACAAAAACGTAAGAATTGATCACTTTTCTGCTCTAAATCTTTGGGACAATCAAAATATATTGGGATGAAAGTAAATTAAATCCATTTCCTGGTTCTTATTTAGACCAATTTGACATTGTAGAGAGATTCAGTTATAAATTTCAAATTACTTAAATATATATATATATATATATATCTATATTTTTCTATATTCTATATTTATATAGATATAGATAGATATAGATATAGTATTTCAAGGCAATTCTCCCATGAAAGTCAGAGGAAGGAGTAAATAACTTTTCTCTATTTTGGTGACAGCATCCCTATATAGGAATGAAATATGTTGAGTGATTAATTGTACAGATTTTCTTTAGAACTGTTCATGGTCGATTCTTGGTTTCCTATATTTTAACAAGCTAATGAAGTTAAGTGACTTACCCAAGGTCATATTCCTAAGTAAATATTAAGTGTCTGAGGCTGGCTTTGAACTCAGGTCTTCCTGACTCTAGGAATGGTGCTCTATCCTCTGTGCCACCTAGCTGCCCCTTGGCCACCATTTTTTGACAGCCATTTTATTTTTGATGCCTTTTCCTTTAAAATCTATATATGCTATGTAGCTTTTCATTAGAATAATCTTTTCTAGTCATGTTAGCTGAGGACCAAATTCTCCTGTATCTTCTTTTACTTTGTGAAAAGATGAATTAGGAAACAAATTCTAACTTTATCAAGAAGTTGCAACTTTCATTCTTTAGACTTAATTCTTTTTCTCCTAGGTATCAGTAAAACTTCTCTAAACACAATTATCTACAACAAGTCTAAATTAATTTCACAGATCTTTATGAAATGTTATAATAAATATTCACCATTATAGAGTGAAAGATGAAAATAAAACAGTCTGTGCTCTCAAGGAACTTATATTCTACTGGAAAATAATCATCTGGTTGCATAATTGTGATAACTTTATTTATCATCACATGAATTATAGTCTACTTATAATCCTCACTGGTTAAAGGAATTTTTACATTTTGAATTCACAATTAAAATGGGGAAAAATCACAGATTTGAACCAAAATCAAACAAACCTTCATATTTAGCTTTTTGATTAGAGAAAACAAAAATTGAAAAATCATCTTTATAATAAGTAGGCTATTGTGGGAATGGTGAGGAAAACTTTCAAAATATGGAATTACCTTTAAATATTGTGATTGCCAGTTAGAGATCACTGTCTTCCTGAAGTTACATGTTTCAGTTCTAGCCTAAGCTAAATGGTTTATACTTATATGATTCTGAAAAAAAAAATGATAGTGAAGGAAAAGAAATCTAGCTGTCTGTGATAGTAAGATTCATGTTGTTAAAGGGAATTTAATCAGTGAGGGAGGAAATCCACTAAGGGAAAATGGATTGTGAAAATAATTTCTCCAAACATTAATGCCTATGGTGTGTCTTTGTTAAAAAACATGAATAACAGTATAGGAGGAGTCGTACCTGTTCATTTCATCTACGTAATTGTTGCTTTGACTGGATCTTGCACAATTTCTATGACACATATATGGCTACATTAGAAAATTCTTTTTCCAAGTAAAGTAGTCCTATTGTTATTGATCAAAATACACACAACTTTCAGGTGTGAAATGGAGTCTAAGAATCACAGGATTTTAGTTAGTTGGCACCCCAGATTCCATTTATATCAGCCAAATGATGAAAAATAATTATTTTCCCAATATTTCTACCTAATGGTCATCCAGGATTTCCTTGAAGATTTCCAGAGTTGCAGGGAGAGAGGTCACTCTAGAGGGGTCACCTAGAGGGGTCACTCATTCTCAAGGCAAGCTATTTCATTTCTCGAAAATTCTAATTATTGGGAATTGTTTCCCCTCATGTCAAGAATAATTTGACTCAACAATGTCCACTCACTGCTCCTCATTCTACACTAATGGGTAATTGGAACAGAAGTAAACCCCATTTCCCATTGTAGTACTGTAGTCACTCAATTGTTGATTAAGAATATTAGATCTTGAAGACTGCAAGAACATAATGAAATATTTTATATTGTACTGGAAGATAATATTATGCAATTTTGTCCATATCTATCACACCGTCTCTCTCCATTAACTCTTAGGTATTTCTTCTTTAGTTCTTTCACCCAATTCTAATAGGGCTGCAACTTATGTTCTTCTTTCATCATGGTAACAGTAGACTGAGATGTGGAGTCTTCACAGAGAAGACCAGTATCTCTGGTGTGAATGGTGATTAAATCTTTTCCAGGGTTACTTTCTACCTTTAATGTCCACTGATTCATCCAACTCATTCTTGTGACTCCATGGAACTGTAACATAAGCAATATAGACATTCTGGAAAACCATTGAGGCAGATGGGTTAAATTGACTTGAGGGTAACCAAGGGGTCTCAAACTCATTAGTGATGTGTCTAGTGCAAGCATGTGAAGATTTTATTTAGTAGAATGAGCAGAAAAGAACAGTTTTTTTTTTCCCAAAGATGAGAAAGGAAGCCAAAGCTAGTTATGTGGCATATGTAAAACTTGGTTACTAGCAAAAAATTCCAAGTTCATTACTGGATTCCAAGGCACCACCAATCATCTGGAATTGTCTGTCCACTAGACTTTGATTATACTGAAAGAGATAGTCCGGTTAATGATTTACCCAACTCTGCCTCACTTAGATTTAATCAATACAGAAATCAAAAACTGTCAATCACATATTATACCATTTTTTACCTATCTTAACATCATGTGGCAACAAAACAGTGATGAAATAACAAGTATGATTCTACTGGGAACTATAGTCACACCCTGCTTGATCACAGTTAAGATCATAGGATTGTCTTCTCTTTGTAAGTAGCAATGTGATTCAACAGCCCATCTGGGTATCGGGGCTGCCTGTTTTTAAAGGATTACAGTGTTCATCTCATAGTGTAATGAAGGGGCTAGAAAAAGTGCCCTAAAATTGTCTGTCACACTCTCCCTTTACCATCTTATGATAGATGGACTTTTCATGATTCTTTTTTTGTCTTAATTTTTATTTAATATATTTATTTATTTATCAATACAGCAATATGCAAAGATAGTTTTCAACATCCATTTTAGATGCTTTAAAGTTCATTATTTTTTGTATTCTTTATCTTGACAGCAATTGATCTGATATAGGTCATACATGTATAACTATGTTAAACATATTACTGTATTAGTCATGTTAATGAAAGTAGAATCAGAACAAAAGGGGGAAAATATGAGAAAAGAAAATATAAAGCAAAAATAAATGTTAAAAGTAGAAATATGCTTTGGTCTGCAGTCAGATCCTGTAGTCCTTTCTCAGGGTGTGGATGGTATTTTCTACCACAATGTGTTCTACCATGCCCCAATTGATGGGCTTTCCTTTGCCACTGCAAAGAAGAGTTGCTTTATATTTTTTAACATTTGGGGCATTTTCCAATTTTTAATGATTTTTCTAGGATAAAGACCTAGTAGTTATTTTTCTGGGTAAAAGAATATGCACAGTTTTATTGACATTTGGGTTTATCCCTAAATTACCCTCCAGAATAGTTGGATCAGTTCACAATTCAACCAACATTGAAAGTGCCCTATTTTTCTCATATCTCCTCCATTATTGTTTCTTTTCTTTTTCTTTTTTTATGTCAGTCAATCTGATAGGTGTGGGGTGGTAATTCAGAGTTGTTTAAATTTGCATTTATCTAATCAGTAAGGATTTAGAGCACTTTTTTTCATGTGACTATACACAGCTTTGATTTCTTCATCTGAGAACTGCCTCTTCATATTGTTTGATCTTTTATCAATGGTGGAATGACTTGTATTCCTATAAAATTGACTCATTTCTCTATATATATTCTAGAAATAAGGCTTTATCAGAAAAAAGTTGAAAATGCATTAAGCATTCCTTTTAATCTTGGTTGCACTGGTTTTACTTGTGCAACAATCTTTAAATTTAAAGTCTAAAATTTATGTATTTTGATTTTTATAATATTTTCTTTCTCTTGTTTGGTCATAAACTTCTCTCCCCCATAGAAAAATTGAAAATGCATTCAGCTTTCCTTTTAATTTTGGTTGCATTTGTTTTACTTGTACAACAGTCTTTAAATTTAAAGTTCAAAATTTATATATTTTGATTTTTATAATATTTTCTATCTCTTGTTTGGTCATAAACTTCCACCCCTAGATCCTAGGCCTGACAGTTATGCTATCCCTTATTCTCCTAATTCACTCATGTTATCATATTTTATGTCTAAATAATGTACCCATTTCAAAGTTATCTTGTTATAAGACATGAGATGTTGATCTCTGTCTAATTTTGACTATATTAATTTCCAATTTTACCAGAAGTTTTTGTCAATTAATGAGTTCTAGAAATACTTTTGGTAGAAATTCAATAGAATGAATAGAAATTCAATAGATGTACATCAATTTTGAAATGGATGAAAAAAATGTGGTATATGAATGTAATGGAATACATTGTTTTATAAGAAATCTTGAAAATGTGGATTTCAGAAAATCTTCAAAAGACATTTGTAAACTTATGCTGAGTGAAGTTATCAGAACCAAGAGAACACTGGTCACATTGACAGTAGCATTGCATGAGGTATTAACTTTGAAAGACTTACTTCTTCTCTGCAGTAGAATGGGCAATTTCCCATCACTACATCCTGTAATATTAAGTGCACATTTTTTTCTCTTCGATGGTTTCAGGAAGGCCTATAATTCTCAGGTTGTCTCTTCTTGATCTGTGCTCGATGTCAGAGGTTTTGCTGATGAAGTATTTTACATTTTTTTCCTATTTTTTGATCTTTTGGTTTTGTTTAACAGAATTTTGTCTCATGAAGTCATTAGTTTCCACTGATTCCATTCTTTTTTTTTTAGTGAAGAAGATTTTACAGTTGGTCAATTCTATTTTTGAAGAAGTTTTCCATTTGCCCAAGTGTATTTTTGAAAGTATCATTTTCTTTTTGCATTAGCCTAATTGAACATCTGAGAGAGTTATTCTCATTTTGTATTTGTCCAGTTGTATTTTCCAAGGATTTGTTTTCTTGTTGAAAGTTTCTTTTTTCTTTTGAGTTTCTTTGCCCAGTTTTTCCAAATGATCTTTAAACACCTTCCAGATTTCTTCAAGGCTGGAGACCAATTCATATTCTTTTCATATGCTATATCTCTTTGAGTTAGAATCTAGTTCTTAGTATTTCTCCATGGGCACCCTTTCTTCATAATTCTAAGACTTGTGTTGGGGAAGTGGGGCTGGCTCTCAGAGGTTTGTTTCTGAATATCCTAGAGGTTTTGTTCACTTGGCTTAGTAATTTCCAAGGGTTCACCATTAGGGAGTGTTAGTTGCTTTCTCTGGAGTGTTTTGAGCTGATCTTGAATAATGTGCTAGGGAGGGAGTTAATCTCTTTCTGACTAGTGAACTCTGTTGCCCATGCCTTGGCCTGAGGGGATTGGTGCTTGTGTATTTTTTGTTCTGGGCAAAAGGCTGAAAGTATGGAGCTCAAGTCCCTAGCCCAGCTGACTGCTCTCCAGGCATGCTCTGAATCTCTGTGCTGGAACTCACCCTCCAGTAGCTCATCTCCCCCTGCCAAAGACTCCACAGCTAAAGTTAGATCTTGTAGCCTCTATTCAACAAAGTCTGTATGACTGAGGCTGGCCCTCTGGCCTCCCCTGAGCTGCTGTCCCTGCACTGACCCTCTGCTCCTGTCTGCCAGTTCACCCACAGTCCCCTGAGACAGACCTTCTTGGTAGGTGATCTCCTAGCTTCTCTTTTTGGGTTTTGTCAATCGAAATTCTGTTAAGAGGTTTCTTTCATATTGTTTTTGAGGGGAAGAAGGAGCACCTAACACAGAGCCTGTCTTCTCTCCACCATCTTGGCCACAAGGTTAAAAATTTTCCATAAAACTGGATAGACTTGTGGTACAGTAGTGTTAACAAAAAAAAGACTTTATGTTATAGATCTTACATCAGTTTTTTACCAGAGATTCAACTACCAAGGTGTTTTTTCTTCACTGAGATTTATGATGACCATCATTATGACATTGAAAAGCACAACTGTTTAGCAGTTGACTGAAGTTAACCTTGCGTCCATTCCCAGGACAATGGATTGTTTGGAGTGACCAGAAATTTTCACTCCTGTGCTATGATTATTTTTCATATTTCCCACCTACAGCTTAGTCATGCCCTCTACCTTAGTTTCCTATATAAACCCTATTCTTTGACCTTTCTCAGACATGCCAGCATTTGATGTGTGGAATTCTGAGCTATAGTTCCCTTGTCCCAATTGAAGAAATCAATTTTGCTTTACTGTTTTCTGTTGAACTCAGGTTAACAGTTTCTGTCATCTTATAACTCATCAAGTCCTTGTAACTAAACTACTTGAGTAAACTTCTACAATAGGTCCCTTCACTTTCTTGCAAATCACTCCCTTCTTAATTACCTGCAATCCAAGTTCAAATTTTATCATGCTTTCTTTGGTTATCAATGATCCCCTAATTGTCAATACAATGATATTTTCTTAGTCCTAATTTTTGGCCATCTCTTCAGTCACTGATATTTATGATCATCTTCTTCTGTATATTCTCTTTTCTCTAGAGTTTGAAATACCACTCTCTCCTAGTTTTCTTCCTACCTTTCTGATTGCTCCTTCTCAGTCTATTTTGCTGTTTTTTTTTTCATTTAGGTCATGACTAGCATATCTGACAGGTCTCTGTGAAGGGTTATTTATCTGCTCCCTATATACTGTTTTACTTGGTGGTCCATTAGTTCCTATGGATTTAATTATGTCTATGGGAATGATTCTTATATCAATTTAATCTCTTTGCTGACATCCTATCTCTCATTTCTAACTGTCTTTAAGATACCTCTAACTGAATATCCTGTAGACATAATAAATTTGTGTCTAAAGTTGGCTTCATTATTTCCCCCATATACCCAATGTGATTTTTAACATTCTGTATTACAGTTGGAGACACCACCATGGTCCCAGTTTCACAGGATCTCAATCTAGGTGTCATTTTTGATGTCTCCCTACAAATATGCTTGCCAAAGTCTGTTGAATTTACCTTTTCAAAATTTCTAGGATATCCTTCCTATTCTTCTCTTATACTGACATTACAGTGATAGAGTCCTTCATCACCTCATACGTATTTCTTCATTTGTCTGCCACAGGTCCTTCTCTACTCCTTTCCATTCTGTATTCAGTCACTAAAGTGATTTTCCTTCAGTGATGATCCAACCATGTTAATCCCATACTCAATAAATTCCAGTACTTCTTTATCCCCTCTGCATTTAAATTAATCTTGTTTTAGCTTTCAAATACCTTCATAACTCAGCCACAACTCCTATCTACACCATTGATATCCTATGCCTGAGATATTCCTTATCTTTCCTCTGAGAGCTTTCTTTGACTTTCTCCTATACCTGCAATTCTTGTCCTCTTGATCTCTATCTCTTGACTTCCTTGTCTTTCACCAAATACAATTTAAAATCCAATCTTCTGAACCTTTCTTAATTCTAGTGTTTAATGGTTCACTGTTATCATACACATATGTACATAGATCTATATCTATATACACAACATGTATACATATCAAATGCATATATACATATATCAGGCATAAATAAAAATATAAAATTTATATATAAATGTATTTATATAAATTAAATTTATGCATATATATTTATATATTTATTATTTATAAATATATATGTATATACATATATATATATATTATATATAAAACTTGGTGCAAATTTACTAACTCCCCATTAAACCATGGTCTCTTCAAAAGCAGGGCCTATGATTTGTGTATTCGTATCCCTTGCAGTAAACACTGGCTGGAAGAAAGTGGGTGCCTAATTGTAGCTTATTCACTAATTGATATAAGAATGATGTTTTACTTTGAGAGTATAAGTATTCATACTTATTAAAATCATAGCACCTGGACATCTTGAAATAGAACATGAACAATGTATCTATGCAATCATAAAATCAGCAATAGAATCTGCAGTTTCAATCACATGATCAAACATGTAACATAATTTGGGAAGTTGACCATAATTCACAAATACTCATATGAGGAGATGAATTAAAAGATATTTTAAGGATTAATCTTGGTCAGGTTTCTATCTTCTCAACTCTCCTACTATCAGTATGAAAATTAAAATTTTGGGATCATCATTGCCCAGATAATTTTTTTATTAGTTATTAAAAATATATATCAGAAAAATTTTGATTTGACTATGGAAATTATAATAGTATTAGATATGAAAAAACTGGTTTGTTTAAATTAAATCTACCTCAAAAGAAGTTCAAATCTCAATAATAATTTTTTTTCTTTTTTTTCTCAATAATAATTTAAAATATTCCACTTTCTCCAAGAAAAAAAAATTCTGAACTTGTGTAACATGAACTGATCCATGGTTTCCATGTGAAAATTTTATGTATGTTCTATTTCTATTTCTTTTATAAACCTTATATTCTAGTTCTTTAGGTTATATTAAATTTTTTTGAAAAATCATCTCTTTTTCACTGAATGCATCTCACTAGGATTACTTATTGAGGCATCATGTTTCATCTAAAGTCACTCTTATGTTATGGGCCTTAAAATATAACTGATATGTAGAGACATGGTCCTTGAGAGTAGGCTTGTATTTTGTTTTTGTCTTTGTATTCTTGGTTTTTGTATAGTTTTACCAGTCTAAACTGGGATCTTTTGGAGGAAACATTAAAAAAATTAAGGTAGAATAATTGTCTCAAATACTCAGATATCAAAGATTATATACATAGAGCTAGAATGTAAATTAGAATCTGCTAAATGCAGTCTCATTTTTAATAGCCCCCAATAATATGAAGCAATTTGAATGTGACATGTTCATTAAATGTCAGAGACAGGATTCAGAACTTTTTAACTCCTAGATTTTGAGTTTTACACATTTTGAACACATCTATATTTGGTTAAAGCTACAAGAAAAAGAAGAAATACAGTAAGCACAGATGAAGGAGCCTGGCTGTGAGTTGTGTAAAATTCAAAACTCTGTAAAATTTTACTTAGGACAAAACATAAGTCTTTCCTAACTACTTCTAGTGCTTGATTCACTACCTCATGACCTGTTTCCCTTTACACATCATGCTTGGAGGATCTGGCTTTCTGATGTGATTTATTACAGGGATTGTCAGGAGATACACATTATGCGGGTACAAGGATGAGTACTCATCACTTTTTCTTCCCCCCCCTTTAAAAAAAAAGCCTTTCTTTATTGCCATCTATCCTAGGGCATGGTTATTGACACAGTTTCATTTTGAAGAAGAGAATGTTCCAATAAATCTCAATCCTTGTAAAATGATCTGCTACTTAGAAATTCAATTCTCTCTCTCTCTCTCTCTCTCTCTCTCTCTCTCTCTCACTCTCTCACCTTAATTAATTCACACATATCTATATATCTAAATTGTATATACTTTATATATATATATAATATAACTTTTAGACACATATATTCCTGCATATGTGTATGAATGTGTATAAGAAATACCTGTATAAATTATTTATCTACATTGTTGCAAATATATAAATGTGTGTATTTAAAAGTATGTGAGTGGGGCAGTGGGGGTGCAGTGGTTAGAGCACCAGCCCTGGAGTCAGTAGTATCTGAGTTCAAATCTGGTCTCAGACACTTAACAATAATTACCTAGCTGTGTGGCCTTGGGCAAGCCACTTCACCCCATTCTCTTGCAAAAAACCTAAAATAAAATAAAATAAAACAAAAGTATATGAATATACATTTGCATGTTTGTACTTATGTGAAGTTGGTAAGCATTTTATTTTGGCATTCCTGCTTTGGGAAACTGCTTTACTTGGATTATCTGTCAAGGAATGAATCAATTGAAATTACTTTGTTCTGGACACAAGCAAGAAAGCAAAAATTTGTTGCTGTTTTATTTCTTATTTTTATTTTTAATTTTATGTAAACCTGCTATTTAATTGTTGCAAAGAACTTGACAAGAAAACATACCTCTTCATTGATACAGAATGATAGAGATAGAGACTATATCTGTGATTCCATTGAAACAGAGACTTACCAGATGAGAATTTTCTTTCCATCAGAAAAGATAAACAGTTCTTCTCTTGTAGTCTCAATGAATGAATAAGAAATACTATGAAATTTTGTAAATTCTTGAGGCTGAAAAAGTCATTGTGTGAAAGAGAGGTCTAATCTTGTCTTTGACTGGCTCTCCACTCCACATTTTCCCATTTACTAGTGTATTCTTAAACAATAAAGACAATATAGATAATTCAATTCCACAAATATTTATCAAGAAATTATTATAGTTAACAGTAACTATGTCTTTGTACTCTGGTAATAATACAAAAGCTCGGATAAAAAAGGTCCTTGCCTTTGTTTACACTCAGCATTCATGAATAGAACAGAAATGAATTGAATAGG
This sequence comes from Macrotis lagotis, assembly GCF_037893015.1. Lineage (NCBI taxonomy): Eukaryota > Metazoa > Chordata > Mammalia > Peramelemorphia > Peramelidae > Macrotis > Macrotis lagotis. Next base: position 154,489,516 of record NC_133665.1, on the reverse strand, counting down.
AAAACATTCACTGAACACTAATGTCACTATCACTGTGCTAAGACCTAGGGGGTTTTACTCCTTCCATGTTCTGTTTAACATCATTTCTTCTCTCTTTAAAATGTAAAGTCCTGGAAGGTAGTAACATTTCAGTTTGCTTGTAATTTCATCCTCAGCACTTAGCAAAGTGTCTGATATATAATACTTGTTAAAACATGTTTATTTTTTAACGATGTAGAAAAATCTTTTTTTTTTCTATTCTAAAGGAATTTAAATTCTGTTTTGTTTAGGAAATGCATAAGAACAGTATCAAAGCTAATAAGACTCCCTCTCTCTAGTTCTAGTGAAGCAAAGTGTAGTAGAAGTCATAGGAATAGTAGTAGTAGTAGTAGTAGTAGTAGTAGTAGTAGTAGTAGTAGTTATTATTGTAGTTGTTCCTTCATTTTTGAAGAGCATCATTGACATCATAGGTGATATTTTGACTTGATCATGGATTGAATTTCATTGAGCCAAGAGTTCTACCCAGTGGTCAGCCTCACTCCCTCTTCCAAAATCATCAAAGTCCAATAGCAGAACAAAAGTACAAATGATAGGCAATGAATGGCTCAGTTGAATTATCTTGACAGATAAACCAACCCAAGGTAAGCCTTGATAATCATTCATAGAAGTATAAAAAAGCTCATAAGATTCGATTAAAGCTAAGCTATATCTAGTCCTGGGCGGCTCAGGAACACTTCCTAAAAGCAGTGAAACAACCAATACAGTGAATTTTATCAGCCCAAGTGACAATAGAAGATTTTACAAAAATAAGAACTAGATGGAACCAAGGTAAAGAGAAATGAAAGATGTCATACTTTGAGGAGGAATAAAGAATTTGAACTTGACAAATCAAATTTTTCCTCAACCTCCACTTCCATTATGCTCAAGCCTGCCCTATATTTTTTTTTAGTTTTTGTAAGGCAAATGGGGTGAAGTGGCTTGCCCAAGGCCACACAGCTAGGTAATTATTAAGTGTCTGAGGCCCAATTTGAACTCGGGTACTCCTGACTCCAAGACCAGCACTCCATCCACTGTGCCACCTAGCCGCCCCTTGCCCTATATTTCTGAATAATATTTAAAAGGCTTCAAAACTTAACTAGAATTTATCTTCCAACCAAATTATGATTTATTCCCCTTAGGGCTGCTATATGGTACAGTGGATAGAGTACCAGTCATAGAATCAAGAGGACTGGAGTTAAAATCCAGCCTTAGATTCTTGATAGCTGTCTAATGCCAAGAAAGTCATTTAACTCTGACAGTCTCCAAAATTAGGGGGACAAAAAGGAAAGTATTACTCCCCTTTATGATTTTGGTCCTGGAAAATTAGATTTCTTGCTCTCCTTTATACCACCTTCCTTTGATAATTCTGTGCCTTTCCATTGGCAGTCTCCATACCTAGAATTTAAATATCTCCTTAATTTAGCCTGAAACTATTGGAGGTAAGGACAATTATTATGGAACCTTGAATATATTAAGCTTTCTAAAGCACTCTTAGTTATTGCTGCTGGATTAATTTTTCTCTATTTTTAAAACTTTTTTATATAAGGGATAGTTATCTGGGAGGGAAAGAAAAAAGGGAGATATTAAAATGTATAGGACACATAAAAAAGACATAAATATAGTGAATTTTTAAAATAACTGAATCTCTTTAAAAGTTAAAATTATTGGGGCAGCTAGGTGGCACAGTGGATAAAGCATTGGCCATGGAGTCAGGAGTACCTGAGTTCAAATCTGGCTTCAGACACTTAATAATTACCTAGCTGTGTGGCCTTGGGCAAGCCACTTAACCCCATTGCCTTGCAAAAAAATAAACACAAAACTAAAAAAAAGTTAAAATTTTTCAATTTCCACTGATCTGATTCTTAATAGATTTAAGAGTGCATTCTAAAGAGAACAATGACCACCTTTCTATGGGTTTAGTCGATATGTATAAGTGCATTTGTAGCAATCACTCATTCTAGCATCTCATCTTGCATATGAAGAAACTCAATATGCATACTTGATATAGTGTTTTTCTAGTCTCTGGGTTGATTGAATAGTCTTTCTTCCACTTGTCATATTGCTGAAGCAAACTTTTCCTTTTAAAGCTTGCTTTCCTCATCTTGCTTTCTCAGTTCAATTTACAAACATCTGGTTTGTTATAATCTTTTTAGGGCTTATCTATTGCATAAAGCATAATTCCACTCTATTGAGTGCCATCTTTTATCAGGATCAGAGAGAGGATTTAGATATGGAAGGAATCTAGAGATCATTCAGTCCAGCCCCCATATTTTACAGATAAGGAAATTGGGATCTAGAGAGAAGGCAAATTATCTAATGTCAGGTAGATAGCAAGTGGGAAATCTGAAATTCAAATCCTAATCTTCTGATTCCAAATTGCATGCTGTCTTTCTACAGATCATAGTCCTGTACTTCTGCAACCCAATTTATTTATGTGTCATTATTATAGCTTTTTCAACCAGTCCTTTTGTATTACTCTCTGTAAGCATCTCTGCCCGCTTTACTACCTCCACAACCTATTGAATTTGAGTAAAATAAGAGTAAAATCAAGCTCAAATTAGCCTGAGATCAGGAAGGAAGAATATAACAAGAATGTAGTTTCTGTGGGTAAATTTTATCATCTGTAACTATTTTCTTGGGATTGGTAAGAAAAAAAAGCTATAAGACCTGTAGAAAATATCCAATGTAGAAAATTTCTACACTTATAAAAATAAGCAACTTATTTTAATTGATATCTTTAAAGGCTTCCCTGCATTTTTAAGAAGTTATTTGCTTTAAAGAGGGTTGCATAACTGTTATAAAATACATATAAAATTTGAAGTCAGCTCTTTGTGACCTCAAGACTACCCTTTTTTTCTATATTGCTACATGGACACATGTGCACATGAAAATATAAACACAGAAAGAAATAGCCAGAGACAGAGAGGAAACAGAGAGAGGCAGAGAGAAATATTTTAAAATTTCTTTTAAAAATGAAGTTCATTTCTAGATGTTTCATTTTAGGGAGGAAATTAAGATGTGAAGCACATGGTAGAAGGTGGAGAGTTAGGAGAGGGACTTAAAAGAACCTCATGGCAGCAGAGTTTGAAAGACCTGGGAAATTTTTGCCCAAAGACAGAATGTTCATTAGTGCTCTTAAAATATTTGAGGTTATATGTGGCATGAAATAGGAATTCACTTTTTTAAAGTTTTACTCAAGTTGAAAGCAATGATAAGTAATTGGTAGAATTTGAGACATAACGGGTATTTAATAAATTCTTGTTGATTATTCAAAGAGGAAAATAAGATTTCAACATGATGAAATATTTATCAATGATAAATATTATCCAAATATGAAATATAGTTTACTAAGAGGTAATATGATCTTCCTCTATCCCTTAAGGTTTTCTATCAATGAAGTGGAATTTGTCAGCATTTTATAGAGTGGTTCATACTCAAGGTTGAATGTAATGGAAAGAACCTGAGGTTCCTCCACACTGAGATTTCTTTCATTCACTGTAAAGCATTCTGTCTTCTCTAAAACTTCTTTCCCATACATCATATCTGCATTGGAAAAATCTATCATATAGGTGTTTTCAGTTACTGACTTCATAATTGGCTATTAGTCATCCCAATGCCATTGTTCATTGACATACATTTTGGCATCATTCCTCAGTCACTGCAAAACACGGTTCCATGTCTGATTAATCTTGAGCTGGCTGTTGTGTACAATGAAGCAGTTACTGCTTAATTAAGTCATCATCTTTCCAATTCTCGAGCATTTTCTGCCAATAACAGTGGTAAAGGTGCTGCATATTCTATACATAATCCTTAGCCTTTAATAATTAGCTTTTGCCATGTCTTGTGAGATTATTGTTTAAATTGTCAAAAGAAAATTGAACTGATTATAAGTATTTTTGTCACTTAGTCAATTGTTCTTTTTCTAATGAAAGTTAAGGACCACCTGAAGTGTTTTTAAGGTAAAAAAAGAATCTGTGCTATTGTGAATCAGAATCATTAGAGATCTAAATTGTGTATACATTCAGAAGGTGAATTGAAGAACTACAAAATCATTTTTGTGTGATAAAAGGTAAAATTATCTCATTAACATGCTTTGAGCATCTGATTAGATCTGGAAAGATTCACATGACATGGTGTTATAGAGACTAAATTATGTAGATAATCACACTGTGCAGTTCACACAGCAACAATAGTTAATTCATAGGAATTAAGTGTTGGGAAATTTCCAAGAGATTATGTTGGTTTTATTGTTGAAGAATTATATTGGACATAATATTAATTCCTCCCATGAAGACCTAAGTCATATCTTATGCTGTGTTATGGGAATAGGGCAGAGTAAAGAAATGCCAGCCGGCATGATACAGAGGAAGGACTTTGCATGCTCTGAAACTGTCTCGGCATTTGTGAACACCTGTCTTGGATGAACTCCCTAGTTAATACCTATATAGTTGTTGATGAGTCATGAGATTGATTAAGGCACAGAGGGATATATAGACTGGCTTTCCTTATGATAATAGGGCTGAAAACCTAAGGATGGAAGACAGTGGACCTAGTGGCACTTCCCCATGTCATAGTATAATAAGAAAGAAACAAATACTGTATCTGTTCAAAATTTATGATGACATTGACCACTGAAGCTGACAAACCACAGATGGACAATAAATGAACTGAAGATAAGCACATGTATTTATATCATGACAAAACTAAAAACTGATCTCAAGTTTTACAGGCTGGGGGGGGGGGAGAGTTTGGGGTGGAGGAGGGAACAGATACAAGATAGTAGAGAGAAGGCAGGAACTTTCCTAAACTTTCTTGGACTTCCCTCGGAATCCACATTAATCAAGTTTCTAAATGGATTCTGGAATGAACAGAATGGAGCATTTTTGAATTTAAGATCTCAGGGAAGGCCTTCAGAAAAAGACTGAAACTCTATGGTGGAGGGGGAGTGTGGCCCAACACCACAAGCAGAGCTCAGCATAAGAGTGGAGACCTTCAGGGCTTGATGACCAACATGGTTTATGTGATATAGGAGAGGTCAGTTGGAGGCTCATAATCACAGCAGAGATTTGTATACAGCCCAGGTCCCTCTGTCCAGCCTCAGCAGGCTAAGGACCCAACAAGGTATCTAAGAGAGCTCTGACACAAGAACCCCTTACTCCCTCTGCAGTCAGCACAACTGAGCTGGACAGCCTGATCCCATCTACCATTTCCAATATAATTTAAGTGGAACCTTCACCCCACACAAGAAGCTTGGGAAGGAACATCTGTGGGTCAGGAACAGAGCTCAAAATGAGTAAGAAAAGTAAGAGAAAAGCCACCATGAAAAGAGAGAGTTATTATGTGATAAGTACGATCACAAAACCATCTCAGAAGAGGAAAGAAGAGAATGTCCTACTTATGAATTCTCAAAGGAGAATATGAATTGATCTCCAAACCAAAAAGACTTCTTGGAAGAGCACCAAAAGAACTTTAAAAACTAAGTGGAAAAAATGGAAAAAAAAAAGAAAAATTCAAAATCTAGCAAAAGTAAACAACAATTGATTGAAGAAAACTCCTTTAAATATTCAATATGGCAAATGAATAAAGAAAATACCTGTAAAAATAGTATTGACAAATCTAAAAGAAAACAATTCCCTCAAAAATGTAATTGATCAAATTGGGAAAAAAAGATAACAACTTTCAAAAAAGAATGAACCAGATGGAAAAGTTGATGCAAAAACTAACTGAAAAAAAACCCAATTACTCAAAAAATAGAACTGGGCAAGTGGAAGTTCATGACTCAATGAATCATCAAGAGTCAAAAAGCAAAATAAAAAATGTAGAAGAAAATGTGAAATATCTGATTGGAAAAAACAAATGATCTGGAAAATAGAATCAGGAGAGATAATTTAGGAATTATTGGACTGCCTGAACATCATATTACAAAATAAAGGGGAGTGTTGACAATATCATTCAAAAAATCATCATGGAAAACCTTCTCTGACATTCTAAAACCAGACTGTAAAATTGGCATTGAAAACATTCACTGATCACCTCCTAAAAGTGATCCCAAAATTAAAATGCCAAGGAATATTTAGGTCAAAGAGAAGATATTGCAGGCAGCCAGAACAAAACAATACAAATACCAAGGAGTCACAGTTCAGATTAATCAGGATTTAACAGTATCAACAGTAAAGGATCAAATGACCTGGAATATGATAATCTGGAAGGCAAAGGAACTTGGATTACAACCAAGAATCAACTACCCAGTAAGACTGAATAAATTATTTAAATGAAAAAGATTGACATTCTACAAAATAAGTGGCTTTCAAATTTTCCTGATGAAAATAAAAAAGTGAATAGAAAATTCAAAGAAGATACTGATGTGATGCATGAAAAATGCAAACAGGGGAAAAGAAAAAAGGATATTCCTCTCTAAATGGGAGGGTGATACTTATAACTCTTGAGAACTCAATATCTATAACAGGGAGTATCCTTAAAATGTATTGGCATAAACTTATTTTGATGGCATGATAAAAAAATTAAGACAATTAAAACTGGATTGTCCTGGGAAGGGAGGAACATGGTGACAGAATTGCATCACACAAAGAGTGCAGAGAATCCATTACAGTAGAAGGAAATAAGGGAGGGAGTGAAAGTTTCTTGAATTATATTTTCATCAGATGTGGTTCAAAGAGGGAATAGTATAAATAATCAGTTGATATTAAATATTTATCTTACCCTACAGGGAATTAGTAAGGGGAAAGGAGGGGAAGTGAAGTAGGGGACTGATAGAAGAGGGGACAAAAAGGAGAATTAAAATAAGAGGGGAAAGGGGAAAGAAAAGGAAAGGAAAATGATAGAAGGGAGGGCAGATTGAGGGAGGTGACATCCAGAAGCAAAACACTGGTAAAGAGTGATAGAGTGAAAAGAGAAAGAAAAAAAGTACTAATGGAGCAGAGATAGGATGGAAGGAAATAAAGAGCAATGAAACGCATAAATGTGAATAAGGTGAACTCTCTCATAAAAAAGTAATAGGTAGAGTGGATTAAAAATCAGAATGATACTATATGTTTTTTGGAAGAAACACATTTGAAGCAGAGAGTTATCCAGGCTAAAAGTAAAATACAAGAGCAGAATATAGTATGCTTCAGCTAAAGTTAAATAAATGAATGAACGAATAAATAAATAAATAAATAAAAGCAAGGATTGCAATCCTAATCTCAGACAAAATAAAAACAAAAGCTGAACTCATTACAAAGGACAAGGATGGAAACTATATCTTTCTAAAAGATACCTTAGACACTGAGATTCCTTAACTGAGTAGTGTATTTCTTAAATTCTTAGGAAAGAAACTAAAAAAGTTAGAGGAAAACAAACAGCAAAACTGTACTAGTGTGCGATCTCAATATTTTCTTTGAATATTATAAATACAATCACAAATTCAACAATAATGAAGATAAAAATGTGAAGAGAATTTTAGAAAATTTAAATATAATAGATCTCTGGAGAAAATGAATGGAGATAGAAAGGATTGCATCTTTTCCTCAGTGGTATGACACCTACACAAAAAAGTGATGATGTCTTTAGACACAAAAATCACACAAACAAATTCAGAAAGGCAAAAATATCAATGCCTCTCTTGCAGATCATGATGTAATTAACATCATATATAACAAAGGGTCAAGAAAGATCAAAAAATCAATTTGAAATTAAATAGCTTAATTTTAAAGAATGAGTGAATCAAGGAGTAAATCAAAGAAATTATCAATAATCTCATATGAGACAATGAAAATATTTAGAAAACATAAAACGTATGTGATACATCCAGTGCATTTTTATGGAAAATTATATATATATATATATATGTAAGATTCTTACATGAATAAAAGAGAGAAAATGGAGATCAATGAATTGGACATGAAATTAAAAGCTCACATTAAAAATCTCCTGTTAAAAGCCAAAATGGAAAAGCTGAAAATCAAAGAATACATTAATAAAATACAAAATAAGAAAATTATAGAACTAATAACCAATAACCAAAAATGAGATAGTTTTATGAAAAACAATAACACAAACAAATCTTTAGCTAATTTGATTACAAAAATAGAAGGGAGAAAACTAATTGCCAGAATCAAAGATGGAAAGGGTGACACCAATTAAAAGGATATTAGAACATTAATTTGGAGCTGTATTGCCCAGCTGTATGCAAATAAATATGACAATATAAGTAAAATAGATGAATATTTACAAAAATGCACATGTACTCATATACATATATCCCTTATTAAAAGAAGATAAATTATCTATTATTACCTAATTATCAATATTTCAGAAAAAATAAATTTGAAATATCAACAATGTATTACCCAAGGAAAAAATTGGTAGTTGGATGTATAAGTGGAATCTGCCAAAAAGTTTAAATAACAATTCTGATTATATATAAACTATTTTAAAAAATAGTCAAAGACAGATTTCTGCCAAATTCCTGCTATTACACTGATATAGTGCTGATAACTAAACTAAGAAGAGTTAAAACAGAAAGAATAATATAGAACAATTTTAGTTAAATATTAGCAAAGAAATAGAGTAAGTTATCATTAGGTTAAGGCACCATGACCAAGCAGAATTTATAAAGGTATGCAAGGATGGTTCCATGTTAAGAAAACTATTGGCACAGTTGACTATAACAATAACAAAACTAATAAATCAGATGATTATAGAAGTTGAAAAAGCTTTTTGTAAAATACAGAAGTCATCTATTAAAAACTTTAAAGAACATGGGAATAAATTGCGTTTTGCTTAAAATCATAAGCATTATCTATCAGAAAGCATCAACAACAATTGTGTAGTGGAGAAATCCTAGAATTGCAGAGAAGATCACAGTGAAACATAGTTTCCTGTTATCAGCAGTATTATTTAATATCGTGTTTTGTTTTGTTTTGTTTTTGCTAGGCAATGGGGTTAAGTGACTTGCCCAAGGTCACACAGGTCATTATTATGTGTCTGAGATAAGATTTGAATCCAGGTTCTCCTGACTCCAGGGCTGGTGCTCTATCTATCCATTGTACCACCTAGCTGTCTTTTTCAATCTTGTATTATAAATGATACATCTAGCATTAGAAGAAGAAAAGGAAATTGAAGGAAGAAAAGACAGTGAAGAAACAAATATCTCACTCTTTGAAGATGATATGATGGTATATCTTAGAGACAACAAAAAAAGGTATTTGAGAAAATTACCAATTTTAGGAAAGTTACAGGATCTAAAATAAACTGACATGTCATCAACATTTCTATATATTGCTAAGAAATTCCCAGCAGCAAGAGATAGAAAGTAATTATTTACCACATAGCTGTCTACCTGCCAAGACAAATCAAATAACTATATAACAATAATTATGAAACACTTTAAACAAAAACAACAGATTTAAATAATTGAAAAAAGTCAATGACTTATATCAAGGTGAGCTGATATAATAAAAATGATAATTCTACCTAAAGGAAAATACTTATTCAGTTTCATGCTAATCAGACTACCAATAATGATTTTATTGAACTAGAATACATATATATAGAACTAGTATATATATGTATGTATGTATGTATGTATATATATATATAAATTAAATGCAATAAAATCCACTTGAAAAGGAGCCAAAAAACATTGGATGTTTCAAAACTCTAGAGTTGCTGGATCATTAATTGAAAATAAAAATAAAAAATATCAAGGCAATAAGAGAAATCAAATAAAACAAAGAGCAATATTTCAAAATAAAAAAAAATACTACAAGGTCTTGAGAGGGAATGCCTATATAGTAAACAGAAGATCTGTGTAATTGGCAAATTTCTGGTTATTCCACAATAAGCCAAAATATGAAATAAAAATTCAAGTTAGATCAAATAAGAAAGATAAAATTTCCATATAGTTAAATTGATGAACAATAGAATAGTTAGACTGAAGCAGTTTTCTACAACTGTACCCTCTGAAGAAGCAGAGAATGATGTGACCACATAAGATGTTTAAAATCTGGTTTAAATAATTTTTAGCAATATCCAAATTAATAACAAGCCAATTTATCAATTTCCTCTTATTCATAACCCTAATTCGACCTTACTTAAGAGATGGAATAAGACATAATGGTTATGGCTCATTATCAAAAGGTGACAATACTTGCAAAACTAGCAATCTCTATTAGTAGAAGACAAATGTAATATGATCAGCTTGGCAATCAGGAAATTTGAAAATTATTAAAATTTCTACCACAATGTTTTCTATGTCAATTCTTTTTTCTCTTAGATATTTCCTATTTAATCCAATTTTCATTCATTTGACTTTGCTTTATTATTTCTTGATGATTCATCTACTCATCAATTTCCAGTTGAGCAATTCTAATTTTTAAGGACCTTTATTTTCTTCAATGAGATTTTTCAAGTCTTTTTACCATTTTGACAGTTCTAATTTTTAAGGAGTTAATTTCTTCAGTATTTTCTTTTTTTTTTTACCAGGGTATTAAGTTTATTTTCAAAATCTTCTTGCTTTGTTTTTATTTCTTTTGTCATTTGTCTTTACTAGTCATGTTATTTGTAAATCTTTTCCTTTTTTTACACCGCTTTTTAATTCTTCAAGGAATTCCTGGGTCCATTTCCTTATCCACATGTTTAAAGACGTTGCTTGTCGATGTTTATAAGTTATTTTCTTCTGAGATTGTCTTGAACTTTCCTACCATGACTGTAAATTTAAAATTTTAATGGTCAATTTATTTTGTTATTCTTGTTATTTGCTCATTTTTTTTCTGGCTTATTTCTTGATTGTGGAGTTTAGATTGGTAGTGGACTCTGGCCACTACTGGGGATGAGATGGGGATATCTGTATGTATGTGTTTCCCTTAATCCTAATTCTTCATAACAAAATATGTATGTTAAATGACAATGTGACTGTTCCCTGCTGAGGAGAGGGGAGTGGGAAGGGAAGGTGAAGGGAAATTTTTTTAACTTGTAAATATGCATATACAAATGGATGAAAATAAATGAATAAATTTGAAAAAAAAAGTAGGAAAAGTCCCACATGTTCTAAAATATTCATAGCACCTCTTTTTGCATTGGCAAAGAATTGGAAATTGAGGGGATGTCCATCAACTGGGGAATGGCTAAACATGTTATGGTACATGAATACTATGGAATATTATTGCTCTATAAGAAACCATAAATGTTTGGACTCTAGAGAAGCATGGAATGACTAATGGGACCTGATGCTGAGCAAAGAGAACCAAGAGAACAGTGGACATATTAATAACAACACTGAGAGATGATCAGTCTTGATGGAAGCAGCTCCACTCAGCAGATCAGAGATCTAGGATCACCTGGTCTTAGACCGGCTATGGATAATGCCATCTCCATCCAGAGGAAGAAAAAGCAAACCAAACAAAAACCTAATGAAAATGACTAATATGTAAATATGTATATCAAAAATACATATGTATAATGTTAACCTGACCATTCATCACTGAGGGGAGGGGGAATATGAAGGGAAGCTGGAAGGAAATTTTGTTATTTAAAAAAATATATATGCATATGCATGAAAGTTGAAAAAACTTTCATAACATGTATTTGGAAAAGTAAAATATCAATTAAAGAAAGGAAATTAAATGAGTTGCCCCAGGGCAACAAGTAAGTGTCTGAGATCAATTTTGAATTTGTTTTCCTGATTTTATGTTCACTGTACCATCTAGCTATCTAATATTATATACATATATACATACATATATACATAAATATATATGTAGGTATATATGTATAAGTATAGATATAGAAAATGATATAGATATATAGGGAGAGAGATAGAGAAACAGAGACAAAGAAAGACAGAGAGAGATAGCGAGTTACATATCTCTAGCTTTTGAAAACACACACAGATACATATGCACACATGTTCATGCACACACACATATGTATATGCATATAAACATGCATTTGCATATATATTCCGTGTTTACATTTCAATGAACACATTTACACACTTATTTATTCATGAATCAGAAAATGTTAAAATGAGTTTCATTTATTTGTTTTAAATTATTTAAATGCAAAAAAAGGTTAATGCAGATTAAATTTCAAAGTGTATCTATCACACATCACATATAGACATGCATATTTATGTATAAAATCAATATTAGACTTACATATGTAATTATTTGTGTGTTTGTAAATGTATTTATATGTGTGGTTAGTCTATATGTATAGACACATGTATGTACATATAATATATACATGTAAACATATTTATATTTACTTTTATTGTATTAGATGGAATTGTTTCAGACAATATACTACAGCACCTCACATTGAAAAGAACTGATTTCAAATCTGACCTCATACATTTGTCATCTATTTGACCCTGGGCAAGTAACTTAATCTTTGATTCTTTCAATTTCCTTTACTTAAATACCATGGTTTGTTCAGATCAAATGAGATGTAACATTAATGTTTAGCACAGTGCCTGTTACATACTATTTACTGTATGAATATTTATTTACTTCTCCTTTGATCATTTTTAGAGATTTTAGTGATAAATATACAGAAATGTGAATATAATAGCATATATGCATTGTGTAAGTATAATCAATAGATATTATATATAGATTTTATGTACATACACTTGTGTATTGTACATGTGAATTTATCTATCTGTATCTTGTTTATATATCAAACATTAATAAAAAGACATAATAATAAATGTATATCTTTAGAGTTTGACAAATTTGATATTTATTTTAAAAATTATCTAAAAGAACATACATGTTATGTGTGTGTGTGTATATATATATATATATATATACATATATATATATATATATATATATATATATATATATATATATATATATATATATATGAATGTGTGTGTATATGTGTACATATACTCTGCCTTTTGAGTACTGCAAAGTCTTTTACCTCAATTTTACCTCATGGATCATTGGTTTATTGTTAATTTTTATTTAGGCTTCAGTTAATTGAGAACACAGGAGGATTTGATGTCCTCACATAAAACCATGCAATTCATCACAACAGAATACAAATTTCTAGCATTTACTAAATATCTAAATGTTGGCTAGAAATGCATCACCAAATTAACTTTGTTTCATAAACTCCTGCAGGAGACCACACATTCGCATATCAGAAAGACATTCCTCAAAATTTCCTTAAACATTCAACAATTATTTCAATTCTGCCATTAACAGAAGCAGAATCATCAGTCACAGTCTTCCAGATATGACACAGGCCTGGTAAAAAAAAAAAAAAAAAAATTAAGATTTCTTAGGGGCAGCTAGGTGGCATAGTGGATAAAGCAATGGCCCTGGAGTCAGGAGCACCTGGGTTCAAATCTGGTCTCAGACACGTAATTACCTAGCTGCGTGGCCTTGGGTAAGCCACTTAACACTGTTTGCCTTACAAAAACCTAAAAAAAAAAAAAAAGAAGAAAAAAAGATTTCTTGAATATGATGTGCTCATTAATGTACAGACTGCCCCAGATACATCTAGGGAGAAAAAAAAAATCAGTTCATTGGGACTCAGCTTAGACAATTAATTTCACGTGGGAAGAGCCTTGTCACCCTGTTTCTGGTGTATCTGAAGAGATATTCAATGACAAATTAAAAGATGAACTCACATCCTCACGATTCTTTTGATTCCCCAAAGAGATCAGTTTAGCCATTGAGTCACATATTTAGAACATAAAATTTAAAAGAACAATTTCAGGGCAATGAATTGTCCTCTGATTGTTTCTGTATGAAGTCCATTGAAAGAACTATGAAGAATAATAGAAATAATTTCAAAATAATAGTTCATGATAAAGTGATTTATATTTTTCAAAAGTGCTTAAATGAATTTTTAATTTGGTGAGCATATTGTTCTTGAGGTGGATGATATTTTTATCTCTAATATTTGTTTTTCCTTTTTGTTTTGATTTTATGAATGAGGAAATTAGGAATAAGAATGGTTTTTAACCACTGTGACTTTAATAGGGCTGTGAATCTTTTAAGCATTCCAGGGAGAATGGAGCAATGAGGAAAACACAAGTTTATAGGTTTCTTATTCCAGCTCTCTTTTCATGAAATCACAATGAAGACAAGGTGTGAATGATTTTCTAGTGTGATAAGCCTAGATCATATCAGAAATAGGAGTAGAACTAAAACATTAGGATAGATAATAATAATGCTGGGTTCAGATTTAAGTGACAAAGTCATAATCGTACTTAATTAAAGAAACTATATATTGTAATGATTAATATGCCAAAAAAGCATGGGAACATATTTATATAAGATGAATGCAAGAAATGAATATCCTCTCCTTCCCAGGCATCTTTGACTGATGGGAAGGGAAAAGCAACATCTACATGCATGTGACCCTGGCAACTGGATCAGTTTTAAACTGGTTCTAGATATTCTGCAGATGTAAACACTTGTGGAAATTTCAGGAGGAACATAAATAGAGATTTAGAGTTTGAGAGTACTTTATAGATCACTGTCTCCAGTCTCCTCTTTTTACATACAAGGAAAGTTGAGAAAGGTTGTGATTTCATCAAGGTAATACAACTAGTAAATGCCTGAGGCAATGTTCAGGTTGTACTTACAGACTCAATACACCACCCTTTATTGACTGGTATCTAGCTATTTGAAGATAAGAGGAATCAGTGAGGGAGAAGGACTGCCATATATTTAGAGATCAGAAATGCCAATAGAGGCCAGAAAAATCTTCCATTTTTGAGATGATCAAGTTTTTGAGATTTTGAGATGATGTGATTCTGGGAGGGGTGGGGGAAGTGAGTGGTTTGACCAATTATATTTAGATATAAATAGCAGTGAAAATTTGAACTCAGGCACATTCACTCCAAATTATTTTTTCCCTAGCATACTATAGGATCCAGATTTAATCCACAGTTCTTTTACCTGAAGCAGAATATATACATGTATATATACATATACATATACATATACATAAACATATACATATACATACATATACATACATATATATATATGTATATATATATATAGTATAGAGTGATTAAATCTCAGTTACCTTTGACTTCTTTCACCAATAAGTCAGAGAAGAATAGGATTTCTCACATTGGTAGAATTTTGGGGAGGTGGAAACTGCACTGATGAATATTCATCAATCATATCTACTATCTTTGTGCACTTGTCTCTTTTCTTATTATAACAGTGAAGTGAATGTATCTAACAATATTCCTAATCCAATATTCCTTCTGTCATACCAGACCATCTCTCCAGATACACTTTTTGGTTAGTTCATTTCATGATTCAGAGCCAAAGAAAGTTTAAAAAAAAAACCCACAAAAAACTTAGTTTCTAGCTAGTTTTCTCCATAAGAGACACCTATTTAGGGAAGATATTGGGTATTTATGATGGTGGTTCAAAATGTGTTTGTGTGTATGTATGTGTGTGTGATACATGTGTGGATGGGTACAAAATGATAGGTGGGTGAGAACATGCATGGGTCATAGGAGACTCTATTACTGTTATAAAGTATGCCATGTGTTTATTTTCATGGAAACAGGTGATGAAAGGAGCTGAGAATGCATCTTCCTTGATATAACTGGCACCCTCATCCTTCTATCATGAGATTTCTACATGAGTTGAAGGGCAGAGGCTTCCAGATTTGGGGGATGGGGGGAACTATTTGTGAAAAGAAAGGAAACTAGTTCTATCTACTCTACTCTCAAAAAAGGCAAAATACTGCAGCAATATTGAATGGACACTCAGCTCCCCTGCACTATTCTTGGCACACCTACCATTCTAATCTGTTTAGATCATTATTAAAGGTTACTTGGTTAGAGATTTGTATTGTGTGAAATCACATGCAGACTACAAAGCTTTTATTGTATCTGGTATGCAATATGAATAAACAAACTTTCAATTAAAAAATTCAGTCATTCAACAAATAAATTGAGCAAAATTCTGAGAGTAGAGAGATAGGCACAGGCAACTCTAGTTTCTTGCAGCAGCAAAATGATTTATGAGAAAGAGATTATATGATGCCTGGGATCAGAGATGGTGGGATGGAAAGAAGGGCAAGGAGAAATCAAGAGACAAATGAAAATATTGCAAGTTGGCAATATACACTACCAACAAGATATTGGAAATGCAAGACTTCTGAAAAGAGACACAGAATACCTACTTTGAGTCCTTGTTAATTTCATTTTTTCTTTTATATTCTTATTTTCCTCAATTACATGTAAAAACTAATGTAAAATTTGTTTTTAAAACTTTGAATTCCAAATTCTTTCCATTCCCCCATCTTACTCCCTCTTTGAAAAGCAAAACTATTTGATATGTTATACATGTGTTGTCATACAAAACATTTCCATAATAGTAATGCTGTAAAAGAAGAAAATAACAGCATCAAAGTCAAGGTAAAGAAAGTTATATATATTTTGCCCAGTTTTGCTGTATCTCTTATAGACCTAGTAGTAGTATTCTTAGATCAGTAAGTATGCATGGTTTTAGATCACCTCTGACATGGTTCCTATTTGCCTTACAGAATTGTTGAAATTAGTTCACAATTCCACCAACAATCCATAAATGTCTCTTTTTCTCCACATCTTCCCCCAAATTTATTATTTTCCTTTTCTACTCTCATAATCAATCTAATATATATATATATTATATATATATATATATACATACGTATATATCAGAATTATTTTAACTACCATTCAATTATAAGTTAGAGCAGTTTTTTCATTTGACTGCAAGTAGCTTTGATTATTCATCTGAAAACTGATCATATCTTTGAATATTTATCAATTGTTTAACAATTCCTAATAAATTTGTCTCAGTTCTCTCTCTCGATAGATATATAGATATAGATATAGATAGATAAGAAAGGAGGTCATTGTTAGAGGAATTGTTTTAATTTTTTGATAGTTATGATTTCTATCTGTATTTTACTTGGACCTGTACTCCAATTTATACTATTCTCTATCTCCTTTTACCCTGTCATTCCACAAAAATGTTTTATTTTTATCTGTCCCTTTCCTCAATCTGATCTCACTTATAGTACTTCCCTTCACTTATCTCCTTCCCACCCTATTTTTCTATAAGATAGATTTTTATACCCAATTGATTGGGTTTGTTGTTTATTTCATCTTTGAATCCATTCTGATGAGAGTAATGTTAACTCATTTCTCCTCTCCTCCCCATCTTCCTGTCCACTGACAAAGCTTTATCTTGCTTCTTTTATTTGAGAAAATTTATCCTGTTCTACTTTATACTTTCCCTTTCTTTTAGTAAATTCTATTCTTACTACTTAATTTTTTTTGTTTTGATATTATTCTTTCATTTTAACTCATATCTGTGTCCTCCATATCTATATCTATCTATCGATATATATATATATACACCTTTCACTGTCATAATAATGATAATGAAAAAGTTGCTAAATCCTGTTTCTTGTTCTACAATACTTGAATTTTTTTTCTGAGTGCTTTCAATATTTTCTTCTTAATCTGGGGCCTCTAATTTTGATCTGCAATATTTCTGGGAATTTTCATTTTGGGATCTCTTCCATGAGGTGAATAATGCATACTTTGCATTTTTAATTTACCTTCTAGTTTTAAAATATCACAGCAGTTTGTGTTGATAATTCTTGAAAGATGATTTTGAGGTTGTTGTTTTTTCATTGTGGCTGCTTGGTA
This sequence comes from Macrotis lagotis, assembly GCF_037893015.1. Taxonomy (NCBI): domain Eukaryota; kingdom Metazoa; phylum Chordata; class Mammalia; order Peramelemorphia; family Peramelidae; genus Macrotis; species Macrotis lagotis. Next base: position 154,471,803 of record NC_133665.1, on the reverse strand, counting down.
ACCAAATAATTTTTAAGTTATTTCTCTTAGATCTAATTTCCAGGTTAGTTGTTTTGTTTTTGTTTTGTTTTGCTTCTTGTTTATTTTTATTTTGCCCAGTGAAATAGCTCACATTACCTTCTGTTTTTTATATTCTTTTAGTTTTGTTTCATTGTTTCTTGATTTCTTACAAAATCATTAGCTTCTATTTGCTCAATTATAATTTTTAAGCTATTAATTTTTTCAGTGACTTTTGTAGCTTGTTTTCTATTTTTTCAATTCATTTTAAGGATTTTTTTTTTTCAATGGATATTTGTGCCACTTTTTTGTATTTGGTCATTTCTACTCTGGTGCTGGTCAATTTTCCTCATTAACTTTTGTACTTTTTCCATTTGGTCTAGTCTGTTTTTTAATAACATTTTTTCAGTATTTTTTTGTTTTATTTTCCAAGTTGTTGGGTCATTTTTCATGATTACCAATCAACATTCTCATTTCTCTTATCAATTTTTCCTCTTCCTCTATTACTTGATTTTCAAAATCCTTTTTTAGCACTTCCATGGGAAGAGTCCATTTCATATTTTTTTCTTCATGTCTTACAATATAGGCACTTTGAATTCATCCTCGTTTTATTGTATGTTTTGATCTTCTTTATAAACCATTGCAACTTCCTGTGGTCATTTTTTTTCTTTTGTTTGCTCATTATCCCAGTCTATTACTTTAAATTTTATTTCTTTGTTGAAGTATGGCTCTGTACCAGGTGGAGAACTCACTGTTTCAAGCTTCAGGTGTTCTATATAGTTGTGTTTAGAGATGCTTGTAGAGACATGTAAGTTTTCAGTACACTAAAGATGGTAAGATCTAAATAAATGTGTTCAGATACTCCTGGTTTATTCTTCGGTCATGAGTAACTACAGACACTCTTTATTGCCCTAGAACTGTGTGGTTTCTCCTGCCATTTTGCCACTTTAAGCTCTTGTATACTAGAGCCCCTCCTCACCTGGGCCTCCCATACCAGCCTGACCTGGATCAAAGTAAAGGCAAAACAACAGAGTCCTGCCTCAGTGTTAGCATGAAGACCCTGTAATCTCCTTCTGACCAATGTTCAATCCCCTTACCATCTTCAGGCTGAGAGCTTCAGAAACAACAGCTGCTACTGTTGCTCCATTGGTTCCCAAGAACCTGCTTCTGGTTTGCTGAGACACTGGCATGGCCTAAGCCGGACCCAAGTGAAGTAGACTCTCCTGATGAATTTCTAAATTTTCTTGGACTAGTGTGTTGTTTCATTCTACCTTTTTGTAGCTTCTACCGGACTAGAATTTGTTTAGAGTTATTATTTAAAGTATTTTGAAAGGCTTGAAATAGAATTCAAGGTAGTTCCAACCATCTTGGCTCCATTTCCTATTCTCATATTTTTAGGTAAATCTGGAAAAGTCATTCACTTTTCTTAGCCTTCTTCCTTGTCATCAAAATAAAGGGGCCATAAGAAAAGGGTCTTTTCCACATATATTATTAGATATGAAATATTTTCTTTTTGCCTTTTTTCTGTGCATAATCTAGATTTGATTTTTTCCCCCTCGAATTTAGCAAAAACATATTAAGCTTCTACATCAAAATCTAGTTTCAGCAGAATGAATGCAGGTATAGAGAATTATGGTTGGAATCAGTAAGTTCTGAGTTTAATTCATTTGTATAACACTTATCATGACACTTAATTAATATTTGCCTTAGTTTCCTTAAAAGTAACATTCAGAAAGAAACTACCTTTACCTCCCAAGGTTATTGAAAGGATCAAAGGAGGTATCACATTTAAGTACCCTTTAAAACTTCAAATTTATAAGAAATTCCAGTTAGAAGAATATTATTAACTTCTCATGTGGCTCAATATATCTTTATTTCTGCTTACTTCCTTTGTAAAATGAGATAACTTGAATCAATTAATGGGTCTCTATGTTTTCTTTTAGCTCTCATCTTCTAATTCTGTAACTGTACACAATACACAAACCTCTTAATTCTTGAGTTTTTTTGATATAGTACTTTGTATGCAATGATTTCTTTAAAAAATGCTTAATTGATTAGTTGTATCCATCCCTTTCTGACCAATTTCAGGTTTTCTTGGAAGTTATGGGAGAGATTTGCCATTTCCTACTACAGCTCATTTGATAGATGAGTAAACTGAGGCAAGATTTTAAGTAATTTACTCAAGCTTATTCAAATAGTAAGAGTCTGAGATTGGATGAGTTTTCCTGCTTCTAGGCATGTCCCCTATCCATTGTGGTATGCAGTTTCAGGCAATTCAGTGAACAAATGAATAAAAACTGCCTTTCTATTTCTACCTCTGTCACTTACTATCTCTCAAGTTTCTTTCTCTTTATTTGTAGATCTGTGTCTGTCTTTCTGTCTCCTTTCTTTGTCATTCTCAGTCTCTATTTTTTGTGTCTTAATTTCTTTTGAAACTTGGTTTCTGTTTCCTCCTTATGTCTCTATCTCTGGCCCTATTTCTGTCTCAGTCTCTTTTCCTCACACTACCTTGCAATGACTGACACATTGCTACTTTCCATATGATGTGAAGAATCTCCCTATTGGTCTATAATTTGCTGGACTTTTCCTAGCAGAATTGACTATTTTAGTTACTTTTCTGTAGATACATAGCTAGTACATGGCAGAGGATAGAGCCATGACCTTGGAGTCAGGAGGATAGGAGTTTGAATTCAGTCTCAGATAATGGACACTTACTGGCTGTGGGACCTTGAACAAGTCACTTTACCTTGATTAACTCACATACAGGGACATCTCCAGTAGCCCTGATTCATATGTGGTCACTGGACCAAGATTACTCTGAAGGAGAAAGTGAGGCTGATGACTTAGTACAACCCCCCCCCTCAAGTCCAATTCATGTTCCTATGATGGCTCCGCTTCCCTGATGTCATGGTCTTCTTCAAGAATGAAGGACAGGGGCGGCTAGGTGGCACAGTGGATAGAGCACCGGCCCTGGAGTCAGGAGTACCTGGGTTCAAATCTGGTCTCAGACACTTAATAATGACCTAGCTGTGTGGCCTTTGGCAAGCCACTTAACCCCATTGCCTTGCAAAAAAAAAAAAAATGAAGGCCAAATATCACATATCAGAAATTGTCAGAACTTAAACCTTTGATTTCTTGAAGCTAAGGTCATTCCCCAAGACCACATACACTAAGATATCTATGAAGTATAGGTTTAAAAAGAGAAGATATGTTCATATACATAGTAACAAAATACACACACACATACATACAAAAAGACTTCTTCCTTTGGTACGGTGGATTTAATACATATTATACCAATTACAACAATGAGATTGAGAAATTGTACCTAGGAATGAGATACAAACTTGATGATATAATCCTGGAAAATAAAATAAGATTAAACTGAACCACATAAGAGAACACAGAGAAACAATCTAATTATCTGCTTGTCATAACTTAAAGAAATGTCTTATAGGATCTTTAGCTTATTATGGGCAAGAGGAAATGGATTCTTATATCTGTTAATTGTGCAAATCATTCCTGTCAGCTAATCTTAGGTCAAGAGACAGACAATGCAGTGTAATTAATGTAGCAATATTATTTCCTTTCTCTGTTTCAATCTAATGGCAGTAGAGTAGTTTGGGATTTTAATATGACCCATCAAATACAAGAAGAACATGCCATTTTCATAGAAGGAATTGTTTTTCCTAAAAAAGTAAGAAGCACATTATGCAAAAATGAATTTGTTTCATCAGCACTTCTCTTTCCAATAAATGAAGGGAAGATAAAATATTTCTCAAATGATGTTTTTTTGAAGAGAAATAACAAACATGTCAGTAGCCAATGCTGTTTATGGGTACATGGAAATGAAGAAAGAGGGCAGAAAACAAACATAAACCTTGCCTCACAGAAAGTATCAAGGGAAAGGCAGGAAATTATAATAAGTAAATCCAATCTTGGTTATAGGTAAGTTCTCAGAGAAATAATATTACCAAACATTCTAAGAAATATAAGTTGACAAATGTAATCAAACTGGTTTTGAAATGGATCCATCTCTGGTTGTTTTTTTGGGGTCTTTTTAGTTTTTTTGCAATTTGATTTGAATCCAGGGACTCCTGACTCCAGGGCTGGTGCTCTATCCACTGCGCCACCTAGCCACCCCAAAATGGATACATCTCTGACAAGAGATGTTTGCTTTGTTTAGATTTGTGTTGTTGTTGTGGTTATTTTGTGGTTATTGTTTTTTTGCAAGGGACACAATGTAGGAATGTTGCAAGGAAAAAAATGCATAATTCAACTCATCCACTTAATTATATGGAATGATTCTATTCATGATTTTAAAGGAATGTCAATTGAGTAACATTTAATCAGACTCACCAATTTAACTAGAAAATCAATAAATTTTTTAGAAAAAAAGCATGATGATGTCATAATGTGTTACACAACTGAGTTTTAATTTCATGTTCTTATTATATCTACCTGAATAATAAAGTCTTTAATTAACTCACAGTTGGATTAAAGCATTCATGTAGCATATAGATGTTTATTCTCCCACAGTGAGGACTTCTTTTCCCTCAATCTAACTAAAAATGCTTTTTTATTGCCATTTTGCATCTTAATTTTTTTTTGCCTAAAAGATATCTCCAAGAACATTAAATCAATACACTCCCGAGGAGATGCCATCAATTTTCAGAGTGCAAAAAATAGTAACACAGGATGACGAAATGATCATAGAAGATTTTTTCTATTGTTCACAACAGATCATTTGAAAAAGAGTGTCCTTAGTTACACTGCTTGAAGAAAACTATTTAACTGTATAGACATTTATTGTAATTAGGATCAAGTAAGAAGTATATGCTGTTATGTATTTCCTTCCCATACTCTAGGGATGATTTAATTAAAAGAATGCAAAAATCTCAGTAAATTTAAGTTTCACCAGAGGAGATCAACAGATTATAGAATCTATGAAAATTAATGTCTTTTTTTGAAAATTTATGACATATTTGATATGTATGCCACTTAAAATGTCTCATATAATTTCCTAGCAGGTTTAATGCTTTACTGTCAAACTGCTAGGTCATCATAGGTGTCAGACTAGACTAAAATACTGCACAGCTCTAATCTAAGACAATGTGGTATTAATGACTTTTGATATCCTGCAAGTGTAAGTAATTCAAATAAGGTTGTATTTTTAACATTAGAGTTGAAAAAGCATTTAAAAAATGTAAGCTCAATTAACTTTGTTTCAAATAAACAACAATAATCATTGTTAAGAACTTATTGTGAAAAGTTTAACTTTTTAATTTTCCTACCCATCAGTTTGATGACTTTTTTTTTAAATTGAGAAAATTTAAGTTAAAGTGAATTTCTGTGCATTGAGTTTGGTACAATGCATGCCTTGAGTATTCATAATATGCCAGCATTTAACTATGTCAAGTGCATTTCCTGTAAATAAGTTCTAATTTACAGCCACAAAAAGAAGTTAAGCACTGCTTTAAACTTTCCTGGCTTTCCCTCAAAACTAACATGAACTAAGTCTCTTAACAGATTTTGGATCCAAAGACCTCAGATACAAATTAAGTGAAGATCATCTACTACTTCTGTCATGGGGAGGTTAGGTGAGTCAGGGACAGAGAACAGAGAGCCAGGGCAGGGACAACAGGGTGAGGTAGGGGGACTGTCTTGAGAACAAGGCAGAAGTGATTGCTGTGTGTGTAGCGGGTGAGAGAGTTCCAGTGAAGCAACTCAGACATCTATCAGTTCATGTCAGCTATTACAGAAGACCTGGACCTGCAAGTCCCTGTGTCCTGCATTTCCAGCTGAGTTTCCTCGCCCCCCCAATCCCTGTGGGAGAACCAGACTTATTCCAGAATAAACAGCCTCCCCCCTGATGCTTGCACTTGGCCCCATAGCTGAGGTGTGGGTTTCAAGTCTCACCCACTGATTGGGGATTAATTAGATTAAGTATTTAGCCCGAGAGCCCAGCTCATTGTTCAAGGACAGCCCAAATCATGCCACCCCCGACTCACCTCCCCAGTACTAGAGAGTAGGCTACTAATCAACAAAGCAGACAATTCAGTAAAAGCTACTGGCATCCCCTACAGGCCAACCCACTGAGTAATTTACTGTAGTGGGCAAGGCCTCTAGGGATCTCAATACCTAAGGTCTGTGAACCAGTCCCTGTACCAGAATAAGACCCTAGGGAAAGGACTCAAAATGAAGAAAGACCAGATAAAGGGAGAATCAATTGAATGTTACCTTGGAGGCAAGGAACCTATTCCCGAGAGGACTAGAACTACAGGGGAGAATATGGTCTCCAGAAAGACTTCTTAGAAGAAATCAAAAAGGAGTCAAACATCAAATTCAAAAATTGGGGAAAGAAATGCAAGAAAAAATTAATACTTACAACAAGAAAAAAAATTCTTTGAAAATAAAATTGGACAAGTACAAAAAAACAATTCTTTCAAAAACACAATTGGATAAATGGAAAACTCCTTCAAAAATAGAATTGACCAATTGAAAAAAGAAAAACAGAAAGTAAATGAAGAAAACTCTGTTGAAACTAATAACTTTATGGTAAGGGGTGACTAGGTGGCACAGTGGATAAAGCACTGGCCCTGGAGTCAGGAGTGCCTGGGTTCAAATCCAGTCTCAGACACTTAATAATTACCTAGCTGTGTGGCCTTGGGCAAGCTACTTAACCCCATTGCCTTGCAAAAACCTAAAAAAAAACCTAAAAAAAGGTAAAAAAAAGGAAACTAATAACTTCATGAGTCACAAAGAATTTATTAAAATAAAAGAAATAAAAAATAGAAGAAATGTAAAATACCTCATTGGCAAAACAGCAGATATGGAAAGACAATTTAAGAATCATAGGACTTCTTGAACACCTTGAAGAGGAAAAAACCATGCCTAGAACCAAACTTCAAGAAATAGTAAGGTAGAACTTCCCTGATATCCTGGAACTAGAAGGCAAAATGTTCATTGAAAGAATACATCAATCCCCTCCTGAAAGGGATCCCACGATGAAAACACCAAGGAATATTGTGACCAAACTCCAGAAGTGTAAGATTAAGGAGAAAATTCTGCAAGAAATCAGAAAATAGTCAAAGTCAGAATTACACAGGACCTGGTTGCATCAGCATTAACAGTTCAAAGGACCTGTGATATGATATTCTGAAGATTAAGGGAACATAGAATGCAGCCTAAAATTAACTACCCAGAAATATTGAACCTTATCTTTTGGGGGAAAAGGTGGATATTTAATGAAATAGGAAACTTTTAACTTTTATTGATGAAAAGATTAGAACTAAACAGAAAATTTGGTTTTCAAAAAAGAGATTCAAAACATACATGAAAAGATGAAAAGAAGTAAAGAAAAAAACCTTATCCAATAATATGAAATTAGGTATATATATATATATATATATTCTCACATAACTCTTGAAAATTGTAATAGAGAATATAATTAGTCAGAAACAATGGACACTCATGACTTGTTGGTGACTCTTATGTTAAAATTTGAAAATAATATCTCCTTAAAAGTAGGAGGGGCAGTAAAGAGATAAGAGATGGGAGGAGATTGAATGGAGTAAATTACATCACAGGAAGATGTACAAAGGACCTATTCCATTAGAGGGAAAGAAGGGAGGAGGTGAAAACCGCCTGAATCTTACTCTCATCAGATTTGGCTCAAAGAAGGATTAATTGAAATATACTCAGTTGAGTTTAGAAATTTATTTTACCTTTCAAGTATTAAGAGGGAAAAGGAGGAGGGGGCAATAGAAGAACTATCAGAAGGAAGGGAAAGAAGAAGGGGCAAAGGGAAGGGTGAAAGAAAGGGGAAGGTGTTTGAATAGTAAAGGGCAAACATACTGAAGGAGATAGTATTTAAAAGTAAAATACTCAGGTATAGGGATAAGGTATATAAAAGGGAAAAGTACAGAAGGAAGATAGCATGGAGAGCAAAAAAGAGTAAGAAATTATAACTTTGAATGTGAATGGGGTGAACTCTCCTGTAAAATATAAGCAAATAGCAGAGTGAATTAAAAACCAGAATTCAATACTATGCTGCTTACAAGAAACACAATTGAAGTAGAAAAATACAAAAAGAGTAAAGGTACAAATGCTGGAGCAGAACATATTAAGCTTCAGATGAAGTGAAAAAGGCAAGGGGGAGCAATCCTTATCTCAGACAAAGCAGCTGCAAAAAAATAGATCTCATTAAAAAAAGATAAAAGAGGAATTCATATCCTCCAAAAAGGTACCATAGACAATGAAGCAATTTCAGTGCTAAATATTTATGCACCAAACAGTATAAAACCCAAATTCTTAGAGGAGAAAATGAATGAGTTATAGGAAGACAGAGATAGCAAAATCCTACTGATAGAAGAGTGCAAACTTCCTCTCTCAGAATTAGAGAAATCTAACCATAAAATTAAACAAGAAGGAAATTAAGGAGGTAAATAGAATGTTAGAAAACTTATACATGATAGACCTTTGGAGAAAATTGGAATGGCAACAGTTAGGAATATACCTTTTTTCAGCACTACATGGAACCTACACAATAAATTGAACCTTTATAAGGGCATAAAAACCTCATATTCAAATTTAGAAAGGTAGTAATATTAAATGAATCCTTTTCTGACCATGATGAAATAAAATCATTTACAATCTTGGGCCATGGAGAGATAAACCTAAAACTAATTGGAAACAAAATAAATTCATTTAAAGAATAAGTGGATCAAATAATAAATAATAGAAAGAATTCGTGATGTCATTCAAGACAATGACGATAACAAGACAACATACCAAACTAAATGGGATACTACCAAAGAAGTCATTAGGTGACATATTGTATCTCTAAATTCTTACATGAATAAAATAAAGAGGAATTCAATGAACTGAGCATGCAACTACAAAAGTTAGAAAAATAGCAAATTAAACCCCCCCCATTAAATACTAAATTAGAAATTCTAAAAATTAAAGGAGAAACTAATAAAATAGTAATCATGAAAACTATTGAAAAAGTAAATTAAACCAAATTGGCTTTATGAAAAAAAACCAGTAAAATAGATAAAACATTTGACTAAAAATTGACTAAATCTGACTAAAAAAAGAAAGAAGAAAAAAAAAATACTAGTCTTCAAAATGAAAAAAAGTGAACTCACCAACAAGGAGAAAATTAAAGAACTAATTTGAGTCTATTATGCCCAACTGTATGCTTATAAATTTGATAATCTAAGTTAAATGGATAAATATTTACAAAAATATAAGTTGTACAGGTTAAATGAAGAGGATATTAAATATCTAAATAACCTTATCTTAGAAAAAGAAATTCAACAAGTCACCAATGAACTCTTGAAGAATAAATCTCAAGGGCCAAATGGATTCACAACTGATTTCTATCAAACATTCAAGGAACAATTGGTTCCAATTCTATATAAGCTATTTGGGAAAATAGGTGAAGACAGAACTCTGCATAATTTCTTCTCTGACACCAATATGCTACTGATACCTGAACCAGGAAGAGTCAAAACAAAGAAAGAAAATTATAGATTAATTTCCTTAATGAATATGGATGGAAAAATCTTAAATGAAATATTAGAAAAGTAATTACAATAAGTTATCACTAGGATAATACACTCTCATCAAGCAGGATTTATTCCAGGATTGCAGGGTTGGTTCAGTATTAGGAAAAGTGTAAGCATAATTGACTACATCAGTAACAAACCTAACAAAAAAATCATATGATTTCCTCAATAGATGCTGAAAAAGCCTTTAACAAAACATAGCACCATTCCTACTAAAATCATTAGGGAGTGTAGGAGTACATGGATTGTTCCTTAGAATGATGAGCAAAATCTATCTGAAACCATCAACAAGCATAATATGCAATGGGGATGAACTAGAATCATTCCCTATAAGATCAGGAGTGAAAAAAAAGATAACACCACTGCTATTCAAGATTGTATTCGAAGTGTTAGCTTCAGTCATAAGAGAAGAAAAAGAAATTGAAGGAATTAGAATTGGGAAGGAAGAAACAAAACTCTCACTCTTTGCAGATGGCATACGTAGAGAACCCTTAAAATAATTAAAAACACTACTGGAAACAGCAACTTTTAGCAAAGTCATAGGATATAAAATAAATCCACATAACTCTTTAGCATATATATATATGTGCATATATATAATCATCAAGATACAGCAGCAAGAGTTAGAAAGAGAAATCCCATTTAAAATAACATCAGACAACATAAAATACTTGGTAGTCTATCTAACAAGGCAGACACACAAATAAAATTAGATCTAAATAACTGAGCAAATATCAACTGCACATGGATATCTATTATAATAAAATGCTATTAAAATAAAAGCTATTGTAATAAAAATGACAATTCTACTTAAATTAATCTATTAACAAACAGTGTCCCATCAATCAGAATTCCGAAAATTATTTTAGAGAGCTAAAAAATTTTTAACTAAATTCATATGGGTAAAAAAAAATCAAAAATATCAAGAGATTTAATGAAAAATGAATGCAAAAGAACGTGACTTAACTAGCAGATCTAAAATTACATTATTAAAGTATCAGTCATCAAAACTGTCTGGTATTGGCTAAGAAATGATTGGTAGATCAGTGGAATAGACTAGGTACGAAAGAGACAGTAGGAAATGATTACAGTAATCTGCTGTTCGATAAACCCAAAAAGTCCAGCTTCTGGGATAAGAACTGACTCTTCTATCAAAACTACTAGGAAAACTGGAAGAAACTATGGCAGAAAGTAGGATTAGACCAGCATCTTGCACCCTGTGCCAAGATAAGATCAAAATGGATGCAGGATCTAGACATAAAAGACAATATTATAAGCAAATTAGCAAAACAAGGAATAGTTTACTTGGTAGATCTACGAAAGGGGGAACAGTTGATGACTAACAAAGAAATAAAGAAAATTATAAAAAACAAACTGGAAAATTTTAATACATTAAAATAAAAAAGCTTTTGCACAAAAAAACCATTCTAATCATCATCAAAAGAAGAAGGAGGAGGAGGAGGAGGAGAAGGAAGAGTTAGTATTTGTTTATGCTCTAATGATTGGTGATAAAATCAAAATATAATTTCAATACTTCATCAATCTGTGATTTAATTGCCAAAGTGATTTTAATTGCAATGTATAACTTTGTTTAATGAGGACAAGCAGTCCTCTATAATTCAAGGGATAGTTTTCTAAGCATATTTCCTGAAGCTAAAAAAAAGCTAAAAAGCTAAAAAATATGCATTAACCTGTAATCAATCTGCTGATGAAATTCTCTGAAGTTGACTACCCTTGTCTTTAGCCGGGTGACATTCAAGGCTCATACTGAATACTTGATAGGACCTGTCAAAACTTTACCATTCATACTATCTCCACTAAAACCTTTAGTTTTGTGTCAGAAAGATCCAATTTAAGACCTTACCTCTGACAATTACGATGTTATTCTGAGCAAGATACTTAACTTGTATAGGGAAGTTCCCTCATCTCTAAAAGGAAATAGCTCAAATGAATGTCTCTATTTTGATATGATCATATAACTATAAAAGCTTACTATGTATAGAAGTTAGATATTAGTTTCTTTTTTAAACAAATATTTTATTTGTTTTTCTAATTATATAAAACAGTGGTTTCTACCAACCATTTTTTGCATGGTTTGGAATGTTTTTTTTTTCAGTTTTTGAAAGGTAATAAGGTTAAGTGTTTTGTCCAAGATCAAATAGCTAAGTAAGTATTAAATGTCTGAGAACACATGTCTTCCTGACTCCAGGACCAGTGCTCTATCCTCTGCTCCACCTAGTTGCCCCAAAGAATGCTGACTCTTGAGCTACATTCATATTACCAACTAAACTTTAAATCACACTATATGAGTTAAATTAAATTCCAATTGAAGGTTGCAGGAAGACAATTACCTCAAGAGTATACTTTTGAATTTGGAGTATTGTTAATAACTTGAATCAAAAGCTTTTCTTTCTCTATTTAGGGTTTGTACAAACATTTCTTTTTTTTTCCCTTTTGGGGGGCACCCTAGAATGAGTTTGGATGACTGTAATAGTTAGATTACCAAATAGGGTGATCCACCTTATGTACTGGACAGAGAATAGGTTTCATGGGATAAACAACAATTTGTTGACATTTGGTACTGTTAATAACTCCTGTATATGGAATCTAAGTCCATGTCCCAAAGTACATGTTCACATGTACAACATCTTCAAAATATATCAAATTTCTTTCTTCTCTATCACTCCCCCATTATCAGTTGTCTCACAATAACAAAGTCAAGTGTATAAGTTCCAAAATTCATCAGTCTAGAGCTAAAAGATTTCTCACAGACCATTTATTGCAATATGCTCAGCTTACAGATGAGGAAAATTAGACCCAGAGAGGCTAAGAAGGTACATGTCTCCTTTATGATGGCAAAGTGATTATGGTTATTTTGTAGTCATATAGTAATAGCAAGGGGATCTCTGATAAGTCATCTAGTCCAAGTCCTGAATTTTACATGTGACCAAAGTAAGACACAGGGAGGTTAAATAACTTGTCCTTCATAACAAAAGTATGGATTAGAAAAAAGTGAGATTCAAATGTAAGTTAATTGGGTCTTCAAGATCTTAGCAGCAAACAATGAACAGGAAAGATAATGATACTTCTGCCTCCTTCAGGAGAAAATTTATCTTAGAAAAGTAGCTCATTGGGAAGATAAACAATCTTTAAAAAAATAAAAAGTAAAATATAATAAAATAGTGATATATTTTCTCTTTCTCTCTTCTGTCTGTCTGTCTCTCTTTCTATATATATAATTACTGTAAGCTATCTATCTATCTATATATATATATATATATATACAGAGATATTATGATGATGAATCATATGTCCTAATTCAAATCAGAGTAATAATATAGGCATAAAGTTATTTTATTATGCATGTATTCGCTTATGTGTTTGTATATGACCATGTGATACATGCATGCACACATGCAATATATATATGTGTGCATACATGGATATGTATTGCATATGTATGCCTCTGTTTAGGTCCACCTATAAATTTATGTCTGTGAACTTATATCATAGATACCTAATGCCAAAATGTACATAATATATATGCATAATTATAGCAAGCAATATACTATATAACGACAAATACATATCAAAGTATGAACTGTGCACATACTTATATATTTTTGATAATATCACATGTTTCTAGGTGAGTAAGCATTGATAAATGTATGCTTAAACATGTACAATGTGTCTGTTCTTGCATGTACATTTCATAGTATCCTAAAATGATAAGTAATATATTCTTGGAAAATTGATTATTCAGGCTTTGTCTCTGGTGCTTAGGAGGGAAAGTTATTTTGCTGATATGCAACTAGTCCCAATTCTTTAGAAAAAAATATAGTCCCTAGAGGGAGAAAAGATTAGTTCCAATCTGGTTCAAATAAAAACTCTTATAAAACCATCCACTTACCTCTCTTTTCTCTAATTTCATGATCTCATCAAGCAACCATCTGCAAATTGATTTTCTGAGTGTGCCTATCAACTCAAGAACTCAAGGGAAGTAATACCCTTATTATCTAAACAATTGTGATTCTTAGGCTCCGCATTTCTTCTCCCTACCACAAAAAATAGTTCTAAGAAAATCATACATTCCAGTCCCACCTGCATAAAATGGAAATCATCTTGATCTACAAAGATAAAGACGTATTTTATATACCCAATAGTCCCACAAACGTTGAAGTCCTAAATCACCTATTCATCTATTTAAATGCATATAAACTTACATGCACAATACACACATTTATATTCATATTTGTGTATGTGTATATATATCTATACAAACTAACACATAAATATACTATTTATAAATTTCCTGAGCTACAAAGAACAAATGTGATAATGTATGTGCAATGTCTTATAAATTTTGAAATGTGATATTAATATTAGTCCACCTTCTCAAGTTTAACATTTGCTTATTTGTTCTTTATTTGTTTAGACATTTTTCAGTCTTTTATTTTGGCCTCAATGCTAGTGTTTGGAATGGAGGTGTCTGACCTGAGTTTCTATTCTTTGCTGTTTTTACAATTCAGTCCTAGGGTGGGGGAAATTTTTTAACTTTTTTCATGTTGGGAGAGATCTATTCACTGTCCTTCTGACACCCACTCTGTGAATTCTTCTTCCAGTTTAGAACATTTAACATGTATGTGGTTGAATTTCTGTAGTCCTCTGCTAATTAGATTTAGTCTTGCTTCGTTTTGGTATCCTTCCCTTGTTTGTGCTCTTGGGTTCAGTCATGGTGTTGAAACTTGTTCCTTGCTCCTTAAATAAGTACAGCCCCTCTTTCCTCTAGACCAATCCCTCCTTTCTCCTTTGTAATGGAGACAGTGAACTAGGGAACAGGTTCCAGAACTGTCATATTCCTGCACTCAGTAATAGAGCAGTGCTCTCTAGGATTTATTTATGCACAGCTGCTCAGTCCCTTTACCACCCCTAGACGTTATGTCATTCATCACCCATTACATCTTGTACTTGTTACTAAGTTGTTGCTATTACTGCTGCTGGTCAACACCACCTCAGTGTGTAAAGGCATTTCTAACTTCCTAAGACACCTTGAGCTTGAAAAATAACTCACTGTCATTTTTTCCCTTGACTTTCTCAATCAGAATTCAATTGATGTACTTTATAGGATTTTGTGGATGGTGAATGGGAAGTCCTTAAGGTTAAATCATTCCCTATTACTCTACCTTCTTGACTCTGTCCTCTGTTCTTATAAGAAAGGTTAACAAGATAATCCAAAATGAGTACATGGTAGTCAAACAAAAAATTATTGAGAACATCAGTATAGAGATAATTGAATGTGCTGATGAAATCACCAAGTAAATCATTATATAGAGGAAAGAAAAGAGGTCCCTGGGGAAGAAAGTCCTAGATAAACCTAAGAAGCCTTTCTTGAAGGTCCTTAATTATAGTGCCTTTCTTCTATCAATTATTTCTTATTTGTCCTCTCTATAGCTTGCTTATATATAGTTTACATTGGACTCCCCCGTAAGATGAGATCCTTTAGGACAAAAATCTTTACCATAGAAATAGATAGAACTTTAGTCTTGTTCAATTTAGGTATTTACCAAAAAAATTTCCTAAGAGGCAATATATCTTCCCATGCTATATAAATAGAAATGTGTGATTCATACAATTTCTTTTATACATGTATTTCTATGCTGACATGCATTTTTCAGATCATTTTTTCCTAAAGAATAATCACTTGTTACAAGACTTCATTAGTTTATTTGAATATGATATAACATTTTATTACACAATGTTAGAGATTGAGACACTGATAATCAAGGGTAAGTCCTTTATAGATGAGATAAGTGAATTCTGAAGTGATTGAGAACCTTATCAAACAACTTGTTTGTAATAAAACTTTGCCTAGAACATGCATATCTGTATACTTTAATGAAATATTCTTTCTATTATTCCTTGTGTTTTCAAATAGCATTTTATTTCTATTTGGATAAGAACAGCTTTATTTGATATACTGCTTTTGATTTCTCTATATCTTTCCATTACAGACTGTATGGTGCTTGAAAGCAAAAAAGAAAATCCTAGATTTTGACTGAATGGATATCAGATTGTCCATTTCCTTTTGAAAGTTGAGTGCCATTCAAAGTTGATGTATAAAATAAATGACAGACTTTGTTGCATTCCTAGAATCGTATCATATATATGTCTATTACAGCTTTCACTGTTTGAGTTTCTTTTATAACTAGTCCCATTGTTAATACATAAAAACTCCCAAAACATACTGATTAAATATATGTGCCATTAATTATGTATATACAAGAGTTTAACAAATTTGACTTCAGCATGAAGGGGAATAATTCCTTTCTTTAACCTTACCTACTTCTCACAATAAATGAAATAGAGTTTGATTCTTTCACTTTGAGAAAGCACAGTGTCATTTATATTAAATATAGGTATTAAAAAGAGTGTGCTATTGTATATACATTTTCTATTTTATAGAAGTTGATTAGCTCTTTCCCTTCATAGATCGTAAGAGGGCAAAGTATATAAGCAGAAACTTCCACTGATTAGTAACTGATTAGTATGTCTAAGTGTGAATCATATCCCAATGTAATCCAACTATCCCCCATGTTTAGTCTTGAATGAATGGAAATAATTTGTTACCTAAAATGTTCTATTCATTGTTCTAGGAGGAAAAATCAAAATAGATTTGATTTTTTCTCTGAAAGAATTTACATCTTAATTGTGGAAAATAGCCCATATTAGGCAGTGCAGACACAATAAAGAATTTTGGTTTGGAAATTTACTGAAATGGTGTGTGGATTCTCAAGGCAATTCATTGCACATCATTTCCAAATGAAGTAATAATATTCATTGGACTACATTTTCCATAGAAAGAGACTGAAAATGGGATACCTCTGTGATGACAAGGTAGATGCCACTGTAGACATATATGGATAGATAGTTGTAAAACATGATCTAGGATCATACAGATATAGTAGTTCAGTGATTTTTCCTGAATTTATTCATTGGCAGGAAAGGTCAGACACAGGACAAGAGTTCTAAAACTGCTTGCCATGAATCCTGTCGGGTCACTCCATATTGTGATTTTCTAGTTGGGAAGAGGAAGGGACAACACAGATAAGTTTTTCAGAAAAAAAAAAGTTTTTCAGGTTAGACATACTTGAAATATCATCTGGATTAATTAGATATGGTGAATAAGGTGACCTAATCTGATTTACTTAAAATTGGGTTATTTGCGAAGACTTCAACTTCCTTTATCTAACTAGAAAGAAATATAGACAGACTTTAAAATTGCATGACCAACCAATGATCAAGGAATGCCTGCATAGGCAAACAATTACATTAGCAGTTTCATTTTACTTTTCAAGTCAAAAATAGAGACTAATAAACTAGGTAGGAAATCAGATGTGAGCATCTTTTGTGGAATTTTCTCATTATGAATGTGTATATAAGTACATCAATTTTACATATTATTAAATAAACTCTGTATCACCTTAGTGAGAGATTTTGTTTAGAATTTCTTCAGTACTAAACTCTGCCTATATTCAAAAATACTAATTTTCAAAAGTAATAAAATAGTTTTACCTGAAAGATGAAGAAAGTGAACTTGGAACAGATTCAATGCAAACATGATCAACAAATCCAAAGTACATTGCTTTCTCAATACTAATTACATAATTATAGATACTTCTAGCTACTTGAAGGAGATCTCTGTTATCCGTTTATTTTAGCAGGGCTAAAATCCATTACATTTTTAATAAACACTCAATTCCCCTTATTTTCCCCTTCTATCAGGACATTGATTAAACATTAATGCTGGCTTATTTATTCTGTGTGTGTTTGGGGAGGGGGCGATTTTCAGGTATGCTAAATTGCTGAACAAGAGTAAAGGACAAAGGTAATTTTTCCTTCACCTCTTCCTTACTGATACAGATGTGTCCCAGATATGAAAAATCAGAATAGTCGGCACATTTTCTTGGAATATATGAGAATTGAGACTTTAATGACATGTGTGTAAACTTGTTATCTTTCATCTCCAGTTCATTGTCCATATTAGTCTATATTGGCCAATCTACACATCTTTATCTCTCTCTCCTTTATAATTGTTTCTTCATCCCTATGTTTTATTCCTTTCTTCCTCTTTCCCTTCTCTGTCTTTGTCTCTCTGCCTCTCTCTCTCTCTCTCTCTCTCTCTCTCTCTCTCTCTCTCTCTCTCTCTCTCTCTCTCTCTCTCTTTCTCCCTTCTTTCCTTCAGGTTTCCATTTCTTAATATCAGTGCAACTTTAGTCTCTTCCCTTGTTCCTTTCTCACCCGCTCATATATTCATAGATTATTGAACTGCTAGGAATCTTAAATGTCATCCATTCCAAACCTGCTTAACCCTTCCATATCTATAGTTAGAGTATTTAAGGTACAAAACTGTTAAGTTTTTTGTCAAGATTTCCTGACGTCAAATCCAGTATAATTTAAATATTATATATATATATATATATATATATATATATATATATATATATAATCTTTTATCTATTCTCAAAAATACTTGATAATTTACCAAAAAAGTTTCCAGTGAAATACAGTATTTGAATAGAATCTTTCCATCTGTGAGTACAGATGGCAAACTTACATGTCCTCAATGTACCATTTGGGGTACTATAAAAATAAACCCAAATAAAAATCATGATATTCTGGAAATTTCTCAATGAGAATTTTTTGCCCTATGATGAGCCCAGAATCTCCTCCCCCCAGTCAAAACAGCAGATTCCTGAAAATATTTAAAAGAATATGAGGCCCATGCTACTATCTTCCTGTGGTCTTTCCATGTCCTTGTCTCTTTTTCTCTGTTCTTCTCTCTTCCCCAATGACAATTTAATGAGACTGAAATAAAAGCCCAGAATGAAATACCAGTTCCTGTAGTTGTGACAAAGACATCTCACAGTAGGTTCCAGATGCCTAGCATTATAGAATGTCCCTAATTACCTTCTTATTCTCCTAGATTAGAGGTACAATATAGCATAACTAGGATGTATAACAATAGAGACTACTAAGAACAAATACTGACAGCAGCTTGGAAAATTCCCTATATTCATAATGCTTCTGCTATCTCTTCACATTTTGTTTTCTCCCATATTTCATCCATATAGTGAAGTGAATGCATCAATTCAGAGTTGAATCAAATTTATGATAGTTAAAATAGTTAATATTCACATTTTACTTTGCTCTCATAGAAGCTCTACATGCTATGTCATTTGATCCTTTCAACAACTCTGTGCAATAAATGCAATTAACATAGTTAATAATTAACTGGGAATTGTTCAGGAGCCTGAGTCTTAGAGATGCTGTGATTTCTCCAGTGCTAATAAGAAGCTAATAAGCTTCTGAGGTGGGATACAAACTCCTCTCTTTCTGACTTCATGGTCTACTCTACCACCTACACCAGTAAAAAAGACATTATTTAACAAGGTAAAACCACTACAGTCATTTACTCACAGATTTGCATGGAAATCAATGACTGAATACAGAGTAGTTTTGGTTTATTGAAAGGTGGAGTAACTTTTATACATGAACTTTTTGTAAGACCAGAATGTTAGGATATATCTTTACATTTTTAAATAAACTTGAATTTTAAAATATAAGTCATAATATAGATAAATATGGCACAATGTAATTGTAATAAAATAACAATTTTAATTCATGGGACCTTACAAAAACCTACCTTTCCAGAATAAATTGGATCATTCATGATCATCCAAATATAAGACAATATTGTTTGGAGATGAATTCAGGTGCTAGGCTACAAAAATAGATTTCATAGGCAATTTCAGGGGGAGAATTGAATATGATGAGGAATGTGCAAGAGGGAACCCTGAGAATTTCTTTAAAAATTTATTTATATAGCGATCAATCACAGTCAAATTTCTGTTCTGGTCATAAATGCATAATCAAAAAGATATTTTCCAAAAAAATGATGTCCAAAACTGAACACCAAAATTATTAAATTGCTGGTTTGGTTGGGTTAAATTTGAGCTATTTTAATGTGGTCATTTTGTACTGACCTCATGATATTTGGATGATAATGATGAAATGCTACTAAATGTTCCTCATCTGTAAAATGAGAAAATGAAAAAATCTTCCTGCTAGAAGTGATGACAGGTCAAATGAGCCAATACCTGTCTAGAGCTAATCATGGCAACTGACAAAGAGCTGCGGCCGAATAAATGTTTGTGAAAAATATTCAGTCTCCAAGACCTATAGCCCAGTTACATACTATTCTATTTAGATGACTCTGCTTACTTCAAGAGTACATGCAAGTGTTTATTTAAAAAAAATTAAAAATAAAAAATCACATGTTCAAATGTCGATTATAATGCCCACATTGAAGTCAAATAAATGAAAGAAATGAAAAGAGAATATGATCTTGGTGCTCTCTCTCAAGAAAATGATTGTTTAGAAATCTTTTGTGGTTCAGTGATAGATCTGAGTGTATTCCTGTAACTGTTCGGGATACATAGAACGTTAATTTTATTCAAGATGAGAAAATGTGGGGCCTTTATTTAGTGATGGTAAAGTGGGATAAAGTTAAAGAGCAGTTAGACAATTGCTTGGGCCTTAAAAAGTTTTAAGGGCCTTAAAAATTGTGTGTGTGTGTGTGTGTGTGTGTGTGTGTGTATGTGTGTGTGATGTTGTACTTTTCACTGAGCAAGTAATTGGATGGAAACCATTATTTTATTTTCATCTATTTAATATATGTATGTATATATTAATACATAACCTGTTAAAACTAAAGAAATCCTAGATTCATCGAGTTTTTTCTGAAGATAAAAATGTATAATTTTCTGATGCAGAAAAAAATCCATAAAATGATATCATTAGGAACAATTATAGAAACCAAGCACTAAATATTACCTTATTTTTGCATTAAAAATGTTTCATTTTTTTACTTTGCAAATCTATATACATCCCACTCAGCACATATCAAGAGGAATGTTAGTGTTAAAAGGTAGATTGTGAAGTCCTTTGATTTAAAAAAAAAGTTTACTTTTATTTTTTAGTGGTTTCATTTATTCTAAATACATTTATGAAATTTTGTCAACATCCATTCATATGTATATTTTTAGGTTACAAAATTTCTTTCCACCCTATCTTCCCATCCCCTTCCTCTCACCAGAGAATAATCAGGTTAATATTGTACATACACATTTATGTTAAAAATACTTAAAGATTGATTAGTCATTTTAATTATGAGGAATTTGGATTAAGGGAAAGAAAACATGAGGAATATTTTTTAAAAGTGTTCATCAGATTTTGAAGGGGGTTTTGGGGGGTATTGTTTTGTATTGTTTTATTTTTCTTACTCTGGATAGGGATAGCATTGTCCATATGCAATCGAATAGGGTTGTGCTAACTCTGAACTGTTGAGAGGAACTACATCCATCAAGGTTGTTCATCTCACAATGTTGTGGTTAATGTGTACATTGTTCTCTTGGCTCTGACTTCTTTGCTCAGCTTCAGATCCTGTAATTCATTCGATGATTCTCCAGATTCCAATCACTTATAGTTTCTTATAGAACAATAGTATTCCATACTATTCATGTACCATAACTTGATTAGCCATTCTCCAATTGATAGGCATCCCCTCAATTTCCAATTCTTAGCCACTACAAAAAGAGTTGCTTTGAATATTTTGGAACATGTGAAACTTTTCCCATTTTGCTTATGATTTCTTCTGGATATAGTCCTAGAATTGAAATTGCTGGTTAAACGGAATTAATAGATTTATTGGTCTTTGGGCATAGCTCCTTATTGCTCTCTAGAATGATTAGATCAGTTCACAACTCTATCAGCAATGCATTAATGTCCCAATCCTTCCACAACCTCTCCAGCATTGATCATTTTCCTTTTTCTCACCTTAGTCAATTTGATAGGTATGAGGAGATCCCTAAGAGTTATTTTAATTTGCATTCCTCTAATCAATAATGCTTTGGAGCACTTTTTCATATGACTTTATATTTATATATCTTATTCCTTCTTTTAAAAACTATTCATTTCCTTTGACCATTTATCAATATGTGAATGACTTGTAACCTTACAAATATGATGCAATTCTCTATATATTTTAGAAATGAGACCTCTCTCAGAACTTCTAGTTGTGAAGAATTTTTCCTGGCTTTCTGTTTTCCTTCTAATTTTGGCAGCATTGTATTTATTAGTGTAAAATTTTTTTAATTTAATATAGTCAAAATCATTTTGTAGTATATATATTGTACTCTAATTATTGTTTGATCATAAATTATCACATTTCTATAGATCTGATAGTGTATTTTTTGGTCCATTATATCATCTATGGTATCCCTTTATTTCTAAATCCTATGCCCTTTTTGACCTTATTTTCATAAAGGGTGTGAGATGTGAATCTATGCCTAATTTTTACCATACTATTTTCCTGTTTTCCCAACAGTTTTTGTCAAATAGTGATTTCTTACCCTAGAAACTGATTTCATTGAGTTTGTCAAATAGTAGATTGCTGTAGTCATTTACTGCACTTTCTTTTGAACCTATCCTAATCCACCAATCCATTACACTATTTTTTAATCAGTATCAGGCAATTTTGATGATTGCCGGTTTATACTATAGCTTTAGATATGGTAAAGTTAAGCTACCTTTCTTTACTTTTTTATTTATCAGTTCCCTCACTATTCTTGACCGTTTGTTACTCCAGATGAATTTTGTTACTATTTTTTCTAGCTCAGTAAAATAGTTATCTGGTAGTTTGAGTGGTATGGCACTGAATAAGCAATTTAATTAGGGTAGAATTGTCAGTTTTTCTTATATTTACCTCAACCTAACTATGGCAATTGACATTTTTCCAATTATTATATCTTACTGTATCTGGGTGAGAAGTATTATACAAGTGTGTTCGTACAGTTTCTGGGTTTGTCTTCAGAGGTGATACTACCTATTATTTTAAGGAAAATTCCATTTACTCCTAAAAATTCTAGTGTTTTAATAGGAATTGATATTGTATTTTATCAAAGGCCTTTTCTGCATCTATTGAGATAATCATATGACTTGTTGGTTTTGCTATTGATATGTTCAATTATGTTGAATGTTTTCCTAATATTGAACCATCCCTGCCTACTTGGTATAAATCCTTCCTGATCATGGTGTATTATCCTGGTAATAACTAGCTGTAATGTAATGCTAAAATGTTATTTAAGTTTTGTGCATCAATATTCATCAGGAAAATTGGTTTATAATTTTCATTGCCTCCTTTGGTTCTTCCTGACTTAGATATCAGAACTATGTTGGTGTCATGGAAGGAATTTGGCAGAAGTCTTTCTTGTCCTATTTTTAAATAGTTTATGTAGCATAGAAATTGATTGGTCCTTAAATATATGGTAGAATTCACTTGTAAATCCATCTGGACCTCAAGACTTTTTCTTAGGGCATTTACAGATAGTTTCTTAATGTTCTTTTTTCTGAAAAGGGGTTATTTAAGTATGATATTTCCTTTTCTGTTAAAGAAAGAAGATAAATTACCAGTATCAAAAATGAAAAAAGGCAAACTAACCACAAATGAGGAGGAAATGAAAGAGATAATTCAAAGCTACTTTACCTTCTTTCTTTTTTTTTTAAACCAGATTAAGAAAGGTTCATCTATTTGATTGGCCTTTCCATAAAACCAATTCTTAGTTTTATTAAGTGGATGCTTTTCTTGCTCTCAATTTTATTAATGTCCCCCTTGATGTTCAGAATTTCCAATTTGGAATTTAATTGGGGTTCTTTAATTTGTTCTTTTTCTAACTTTTTAGTTGCATACAAAATTCATTCTCTCTTTCTCTATTTTATTCATATAAGCATTTAGAGAGTTAAAGTTTCCTCTCAAACTGCCTTGGTTACACATAAATTTTGGTATGTGCCATTTTTATCATTTTCTTGCATATAATTATTGACTATTTCTATGATTTACTGTTTGATCCACTCATTATTAAAAATCAACTTTATTTTATCATGGTTTGAGAAGTATGCATTTGTTATTACTGCCTTTCTACATTTGATTATAAACTTATTTTGACCTGGAACATGGCCAATTTCGGTATAGGTGTCATGTACTGCCAAAAAAAAGGTATATTCTTTTCCGATGAAGTTTTCTCCATAGGTTTATCATATCTAAGTTTTCTAAGATTTTATTCACCTTCTTAACTTCTTGTTCATTTTGTAGTTTTAGTTAGTTCTGAGAGAGGGAGGTTGTTGTCCCCCATTATTAAGTTTTTGTTATCTTTGTCTTCTTGTAATTCTTTGCTTTTCCTCTAAGAATTTGGGCATTATCTATGGTGTCTTTAAAGAAGATGTAGTCTACTACCTTGTCCCTTTTTTAAAAAGATCTATTTTTGCTTTTGCTTTATCTAATGTTAGGATCACTACCCCTGATTTTTTTTTCACTTGAACTGAAGCATAACATATTTTATTACATCTTTTTTTTCTTTACCCTGCTTCAATTCTGGTTTTTAATCCATTCTGCTCTCCTCTTCTGTTTTATGGGACAATTCATTCAATTCACAGTTAAGATCACTAATTCTATATTTCCTTCCATGCTATCTATCCCCTTTTTTATTTTTCTTTTCCTTTCCTCTTATTACCCCTCACCAAAGTTTTACTTGCTTTCCCCTTTAACTTAACTTTTAAAATTTTAAATTTAACTTTCAGTTTATCTTCGCTTATATCTTTGTCTTCCCTTTTATCAATCATATCTTCCCTTATCTTTCCCTCTCTTGCATCTCTTCCCTATGAAGTAGTATAGATTTTATTTTACACACAAGTGGAAATGTATCTTATTCCCTCTCTGAGCCAAATCCATTGAATAGAATTTACTCAATGATCCCATCCTCTCTTTTTTACCTCTAAAATTATAAATCTCTTTGTCTCTTCACCTGAAGTTTATTAATCAGGTATCATCAATAAAAGCTTCATTAATTGATTGCTTGAAAATCTCAAAGTGTTATCACAGTACCATCATAGATTGATCGCTTGCTTGCTAAGCAATCTTGCTTGTTTGATAGGCAGCATTGCTTCAGTCACTAAGTATGCTCCTGTTTTCTGATTCATTAGAAGTACACTTTTCAAGAGTCTTGAATTGCATAAAATTCTAATCATTTTTTTACCTTACACCTTTTTCAAGTACCCTCCAAGGACATACAATTCTCATCCAAATCCAGAACATTTCATGAAGTATTTGTACCTCTCCCACCAAACATACTTTTTCCCATACTCCTCCCCTCCATGATGCAGGGGAAAGATGAAGAGAATTGTGAATGCAGAAATTGGTTGGAGATGTAAATTGACTACCACCTACTCTTGAGATGTATATTGATTGTAACAGAAACAATTTTTAATATCAAATTGGGTGGAGATCAAGATTACCATTGATCCTGATCTCCTTAGGCTTTACACTCTACCTAATTCCTGTTCCAGTATGAGGAAAGGAGTTCACATTTTCCCCTCTGAATGAGAGGCAAGGCATAAAAACCTGGGTTGGACTAGAGTTCAGAACCAGTCTTCTCTGACCTGTGACCCAGTGCTGCTTGGCTTTTCTTTTATCTCTCTCTGTCTCTCTGTCTCTCTGTCAGTCTCTCTCTCTCTCTCTCTCTCTCTCTCTCTGCATATACACTCTATGTGCTGTAACCTTTTAAATAATTTTTTTGTTTATTTCCACCCTTCCTTTCCCAAATCTGAATAATGATTCCTCATAGGCAGAACTAAACACAAGTAGCCAGTGGCTGGATCCCCACCCAGGGTATTAACCCTTATTAAGTAAAGTTTGGATTAAGCCCAACACTGATTTAATTAACTATAAGAATTTCAAAGTGTTCTAAGTGCTGGGAAGCTTTCACTTAAGAAATTTGCAATTGATTGCAAACTATGGAAGACCCTGACTCAGGACTGCCCAGCTTATGATGACCTCATCGGTGAAAGGGGTAATTTCTTCAATTATATTCTCAAGAATTATAAATGTTATATCTTCCTTTTTAGGGTTGTATACAATTAGGTCGTTTTGATTAACATTTATTTCATTTTGTTTTGTTTTGTCCTTCCCTTTTTCATTTACTTTTTGATGCATTTCTTGAGTGGTGTATTTGGTGATTGAATTCTCTGTTCAGTTCTGATCTTTTGTCAGGAAATTTTGGACGTCTTCTTTTTCATTGAACATCCAACTTCCAGTTTTTTCAGCCTTTTTACAGGAACCCTGTAGTTTCATAGAATTGTTC
Source organism: Macrotis lagotis (assembly GCF_037893015.1). Taxonomy (NCBI): domain Eukaryota; kingdom Metazoa; phylum Chordata; class Mammalia; order Peramelemorphia; family Peramelidae; genus Macrotis; species Macrotis lagotis. The sequence continues at coordinate 154,445,978 of NC_133665.1, read as the reverse complement.
ATTTCTATTTGTTTAGTTATAATTTTTAGAGCTTTATTTTCTTCCATTAACTTTTGAGTTTCCTTTTTGGTTGTTATTTTTAATTTTAATAGAGATGATTTCTTTGGTCAATTTTTCATAATTTTCCTGAATTGACTCTCATTTCTTTTTTCTATTTTTCTTCTTCCTAGTTTCTTTGGTTTTTAAATTCTATTTTAAGAATTCCATGAACTTCTACGAGATTTTGGATTTGAGTCCAAGTCATCAACTATTTTGAGACTTCCCTTGTGAGCAATTGTTCACTGCTTTCTTCTTCAGACATTCCATTGTCATGATCTTGGTCTTTAAAGTAGTTTTCTATGAGTGATCTTTTAGCATTTTTGCTCTTCTTTATTGTTTTAGCTCTGCTCTTGGTTTATAGGAAATAGAGATCCAAGCTTTTCATGCTGGAATCGGGGTCTTATCTCTGACTTATTCACTAAGATGTTGCCTATGAAGTCTAGGTTTATTTTTTCCTTCATGTCCAGGTTCTGCCTATGCAGTACATTTTTCCCTGACCCAGTCCTGTCTTCTGCCCCAATATTCCCAGAGTTCAGACTTTGTTTGTGGTTGGAACCCTCCCTGCTGGTTTGCTATCTTAACTGCTAGGACCTATGTTATTAGTGAGCTGATGGGGAACTGTGGTTGAAAGTTTCCTGATGGCTTTCTTGCTCTCCTGTCTCCTGGACTTTATTTCCCCTTTTCCCTCCAGACAGAGCTTCACTGAAGATCCGACACCATGTGTACTGTTGGAAACTTCCTTGATCTTTTTTTCTTAGTGGGACCTATAGCTTTAAAGTAGGTGCAGAGGCTTCCTTTATCTTTGGTAGGGAAAAGCTCCTGGTGCACATGAACTTAATGCCACCAATTTGATTTTGCCTCGTAAATCCTTCGAGTCTGAAAAACAAATTTTCACTTCATCTCTGTATCTTTGAGAGCAGCTAACACATAATGGGGATTTAATAAATATTTATATACTGAATAGGAAAATAAATTAATTATTGGAATGATGAATGGTTATAGGGATTTCATGAAATTCAAATTACTAACAAAATGTAAAGTATTTTCAAACTTAAAAGACATATACAATTATTTATTATTATTAGGTTATTGTTATTAGTTATTATTATTGATCTTCAATTGCCAGACCTCTAGCCTAGTGATGACTTTGTTATCTTGCAAATTCCAGCAATGATTATGATGCAGGAGAAAGATAAAGAGAATTGTGAATGTAGAAATAGGTTGGAGTTGTAAATTGACTGCCACCTATGCTTGAGATGTAAATTCACTAAAAGTAGAGAATTATGATCCTAACAGAAACAATATGTAATCTTAAAGGGTGCTCAAATTGGGTGGCGATCCCCATTCTTGTAGTACCATTAATTCAATGTTTAATGTAAAATTTGTATCCTGATCTCCTTAGGCTTTACCTTCCACCTAATTCCCTGTCCAGTAAGAGAAAGGGAGGTAAGGCAGTTCCCCTTTTGCCCTCTGGATAAGAGGCATGACATAAAATCCTGGATTGGGTTCCTGCTCATGGCCCTAGTCTTCTCTTACCTGTGACCCAGCCAGCCCTGCTTAGCTGTTCTCTCTCTCTCTCTCTCTCTCTCTCTCTCTCTCTCTCTCTCTCTCTCTCTCTCTCCCAATACCTTCCTAGTTGTAACCTTTTTAATAAATTTTTGTTTTATTTCCATGCTTGGATTCCCAAGTCTGAATCTGAACTTAAGTAGCCAGCTGGGTACAATTATAGAACAATGTGTTAGTAAATGTTTAATAACTGGAATCTAAAAAAAGATGTATACCAACACATTTTTGAGTAGAGTTTGCACTATTAACACATTTTTCTGTATATATGATCAATAGATCAAAACAAAAATCAAGCCTTAATTTTTGATAATTATTGATTGCTGAGGTGTGAAATCTGATTCAAAATTTCAGGTTGGTGGGATCTGAAAATGAAGTACTAATTCTCTCAGTGCACAGAAAAAAGAAAATTCTGCTAGAAAATTCTATAGACTGAACAAGGAAATGGATTTTAAGTAGTAGATTCTCAGGGACTTATAAAGGGAAGAAAGGATACTTGGAATTAATGTCAGGAATCAGATTTTACAGGAGTCCTCCATGACACATTCTTTACCATCATTGTCAGAACATTGGTTCCCAAAATGTGATAGAGTCTAACAGTAATTAAATTCATCCAAGAATGGAAGTGTGATGAGACTCATGCTTTCCTTTGATGAAATAATGGATACAATTAAATGTAGACTTTCATCTTGGGAAAATATATTAATATATGCATTTAACATGTGTGTAACATATAAATACTAGAACAATTTTAGTGACAATCTAAAATAAAAGATTAATTATTTACACACACAAGATATTTCATTGACTTTATTCTTTTACTTTTACAGACAATGGCATTTTTCAGGGTCCTAACTTCACCCAAGAGCCACAAGATATGATATATTCTTTGAATCTTGAGGATTCTGAAGTCATTTTGAATTGTGCAGCAAATGGCTATCCAGTACCAGATTACAGGTGAATTTCAAACTTTTATGATGGTCAACGACAGCTTTTGTTTCTAAACTTATCTGAAAGGGACCTAATATAAAGCTTCAGAACCTCTTACAGTAAAGCAGGATTCATGCTAGACAAGTAAAATAAAGATCTTATTTCATTTCCATTTTTCTCTTAGAAATCATGAAGGAAAGTTTTTGGAATGTTTTATGTTTATTCATTAGTAGAAATAGAACTGTACTACTAGCAAAATTTTACTGATCTTCAAACAAATCATAATATGTCCATAAGTCCTGTTGTGATATTCATGAAAATCATTTTAGGTGGTTGACCATCTTAATTCTTAACCTTCTGCTTAAACAAAAATGCATGAATTGAATTATTCCACTTTGGAAGCAAAAAATTATTGTTCAACATATAAGAATTGCCGGGAGATTTATGAAAGAATTGATTCTACCTTCTAAACGCAGAACATCTCTGAATTCTCATTGACATAGATAACTATGCAAAGGTAATATCAAATGAATTGTTTGTTTGCCAAAGTATTTTTGATTTGTAAATTAACTTGAAACCAGATATAATGAGAAAAGTGTAGGCATAAAAACAGAATATAATTATGTTTGGCTTTTTGTTTTACATGGCAATGGGGTTAAGTGACTTGCCCAAGGTCACTAGGTAATTATTAAGTGAGGTCAGATTTGAAATTAGGTCCTCTTGAATCCAGGGCTGCTACTCTATCCACTGTGCCACCTAGCTGCCCAACAGACTATAATTATGAAATCAGATGAGTAAAGTAATGATGGAAGAGAGGCAGAGCATAATACATTCACTCCCATTTTCATGTATTAAGAAACGATTATTCCAAAATACGTGAAGAATTATTAGAACTTTGCATTTAAGGGGTAGTTCATGGCACAGTGGATAGAGCACTGTTCATGGAGTCAGTAGGACCTGAGTTCAAATCCGGATCCAGACACTTAATAATTTCCTAGCTCTGTGGCCTTGGGCAAGCCACTTAACCCCATTGCCTTGCAAAAAAAAAAAAAAACAACCTAAAAAAAAAAAAGAACTTTGCATTTAAATATTTACCTTAGTTCCCTCACAATATATATATATATATATATATATATATATAAATATATATATATATATACTAAAATATGAATGTGGTAATGATTTTGAAGAAATTTTTGTTTATTAATTTATTCCCTATAAAGAAATGTTTGACTTGAAAAAACCTGGGACTTTTTTAAATTGGGGGAAGATATTATCACTTTTATCATCACTGTGCATCTGGGTGACAGTCAAAATTCTTCTATTTCTTAATTTCCTCACATGTGAGGATTCAGTCAAATTATTTCTCTCTCATAATACAATCTATTCCTACTTTATTTTATTTTTTTTTATTTTAAGCTCAACTAGAAATGATTTTGGATTTTCCGTATGTACAGTAAAGAAACAGGACATTAAAAGTTAATGATTTGCAAGATTTATTGATAATTTTTGTACTGAAATTCTGAAACAAATCTTTCCTTGTGCCTCATGAACAATCATAGAAGAATGCTGAAATGCTAAGTGCAGTGATAAATTATCAGAAATAATCATAAATTGCCAGAATCTTATCAGTAAGGATATTTGTGTTAGCAGCTTGAAAATTTTAATAAATGAGAAAACTGAAATCCAGAGTGAAGAGATGATTTGTTCAGGGTCACACAATTATGATTCTAGAGCTTTGGCCTGTGCAAACTCATATAGAACCAAGTTCAGAACCCCAGTAAACTGATTCTAAATAGCACACATTCTTTCATACTCCATTGCTTTCTTAAATACCTAGGAAGATAATAGAGAATTATCCCTAAATAAAATGTTTCAGATATGTGACTGATTGGTTGGTTAATGCAGGGAGCCATATGCCAAAAGGTTTTCATCATAAACCTTTAGGACACTGAAAGATTAATACAGCTTCATTCCAAATGATTTAAAATAATCCTTTAAGGCCAATATTTTAATATCTAATACAGAAAAATGCTCCTGGGCATGTGATGCTATCATTAAATTCTTGTCTGACAGCCACCTGAATCTATTAATACATTTTAATTTCTCTGTTGATTGAAACATACTCATTAGGCCAAAGTTCCCAAAATGTCAGAAATTGAACCCTGATCTTTTTGCACAGTATAATAATCATTGTACCACAGTGATTAAAATGGTTACAGAGATACTCTGAAGGATTCACTGGCTGCTGCTAAGCCAACAACTTTGAATTTGGGTTGAAAAACAATTATGAAGCTTAATTAGGAACATGTAATGATGACAACCATTATTTTAATGATTGATTCCCTGTAAAAGGGAACTCTCAAACAGAATACTAGCCTATGCTTTGCTCTCAAAAGTGAAGGGAGCTTCAAAGCCTTCTGAAAAGTGTGCCCTTTTTTGTAATTTATGAAAGATCATTTTACATTTTGAATAGGTAGCCTTTTGACATGTTAAGATTAACTTAAGAAGAGGGTTGTTTTTTGTTTCCTCTGTAAACCTGATAAATAACTGCAGTTTATTTTTTAAATAGCTTATACTGATTCTTTGTTTTTTTCAAACTTAGAAGAAACTGGAGGCAAACAAATTATCCTTTAAAAATATCTAATGCCTTTTGCTTCCCTTTCATAAAGTGGAGTCCAGGTTTATAAGATTCAACTGAATTATTTAAAGTAACAAAACCTGTCCAAAGTCTTTACCTAATTTGATAATTGGTCAATCATTTCTCATCTTTAAGATGGGACAGCTTTATCTAGCTCCATATTTCTTATCTAGTCTTGTTTACATTTGCCAGCATCCATACATGCTGAACTTCTCCCAAGAGTTACAGAATAAATCTGTAGTGATTTTTTTTAACTCTGACAAATAGTCACCACCACACTTTTTAAAGTCCTCATTACTATCCAGAAAATGCGTCATGTTTACCCAAAACAAGATTATTTTAAAGGTTCCATACACATTCATGCAAAAAGTATTATGAGAGTTTTTGAAGTGATTAGTTTTCATAATCCTAACTAATAAAAAATGTATGATTCTTTTTGTAACCCTCTCATATTTGCATATACATGGTCTATTTACATATACATAGTCTAAGTATCTTGAGAATATACTCTAGGGTAAAAATATTATTATAATCAGAATAAACTGTGCATTGTGGATGATATGTGTTAGCAAGGATGGAAGACAGAAATCCAGCTTCCTCAAATGCATACTGTTTAGTATCTAAAACTAATTATTGCTCTGCTAAAAATATATAAGACTACACATCTTGTTTCAGGTAGCTAATTCATGTGTTAAGAAAATTTTGATCTGACTATTTGCTAAACAAAGAGATCTTTCATTGCCTAAAATAACGTCTCTCAAAATGTATTTGTTTTGTCTCAAGTATAATTTTAGTTTGACATTTCTAAGTACCTTTGAAATATTACCAACGTGATTAATTTCCCAAGTAACAGTCTAACAGAGACAAATTGTGTTCAAAAATAGCCAGGTTATTATTGTTTCATTATCAGCCTTCAAGCTAGCATTAGAAAAATCTTTTCCTACCTTTTTTTCCTGCCATTTGCAATGTACTCTTTCTGGATTTCTATCACTAAATCATTTTTGACATTCAATTTTGTTGTATCAGTTGTGGTGTTCAGGTATGGTGTATAAGTTATTTAAAAAGTCACTGTAAGGAGGGTGTCCTCAGCATTTGCCTCCTCGAAGTCTAAGCCTTTTTCCCTCCTATAAATGGTTGTTTTTCTTCATTGTGAAAATTCAGGTTACTAATAGGTATTCAAGAGTTCAAGTAACAAAGTCCCTTATATCATTCACCTCCTAATAACAGCTGACTTCCATGAATACCCTGGTATCATTGTACATGTTTAATCACATTTTAATTATTGTGAGAAGTAAAATCATGCAATGAAAAAATAATAGTGAATCATAAATTGTAGGTATGATTTGATTTCTTTCTCTCTCTCTCAAAGGTGGAAGTACAATGGCACAGATATTGATTTTACCATGAGTTATCACTACAGATTGATTGAAGGCAGCTTGGCTATTAGCAATCCCTACAAAGCTGAGGCCATTGGCATATACCAATGCTTAGCCACCAATCCATTGGGAACCATTGTCAGTCACAAAGTGAAACTCCAATTTGCATGTAAGTTATGAAAAATGAAACTTAACCTGAGTTTCTAAAAACAATTTTCTTACAGATTTCTAAAAGCTTACTTCTGTTGTGTAAATACCTACCTATGTCTTATTCCAGGAATGGTCTATACAAGAACTTGTAAACATTTTTTGTTTACGTAGATTGCTTAATTGGTAATAAGGCACCTTTGGTTTCCCTTTCTGAACTATCTCTTAAATCTTTCTCCAAGTATTAATCCTTAAGCAGTTTTTCTGAAATGAACATTGATCTATGGGCCTCCAAAAACGTGAAAGAGTTAATAACAAGATGTTTGATTGAAATAATAATTACATGTAAAATAACTAGACATAGATGGAAATAAATTGGTTGAAAAAGACGGCCTTTGCATTTATTGCGATGATGTCCAGCGGCATCCCATAAATGTCACCCAACTAATTACCTCTGTGACATTTGGATACATGAGCAGATGTACAATAAACAGCCTACCTCTTACATGCCCATGCTGCATCTTTTTAATGTCACAGTTGATGTGGGAAAAGAGTAGCTTGAATGCAATTTTGCTTTTGTTTGAACAAAAACACTTTTGTATCCTCCTTATGTATTTTTTTTCAATTTTTTTAAGGAGTGATAGAATCATATTATATTGAAATGCTACATGGTATATTTTAGCAAGAAAAACCACTTTCTTTCCATTCTTCATTCTCCTCTGTCTCTTTCTCTCTCTCTCTCTCTCTCTCTCTCTCTCTGTCTCTGACTGTCTCTGACTTTCTGCCTCTATCTCTCTGTCTCTCTGTCTCTTTTTTTGGTGCCTGGAGTTGCTGTCTGGTTGCTCCAAAAAGCTGTGTGTTACTAGGAGAATGTAATTGTTGTCAATCTTTATTAATAAAACATGTCTCTAAGACAACCTTGTGGAGCTATTTCAGATATTAGTAAATTTAATTTTTATTAAACATGCTATAGATTTCATAGCTAGTTTTAGATTATAATGGTTTTCCAAAGGCATCACTAAAGATCCGATTGACTATAGGCTCTTTCTGTATGTCTGGCAGCAATATTTCAAGTAAGGTTACTCCTGATTTAGTAAGATGAAGAGATTTAGCTATTTTTTCCAAGGATATCTTTTTTGTTTAAATTACTAACACTTTCTTTATTTGAAACTGTCTGTGAAAGCAGTGTTAAAAGAGGATAGAAAATGGATGTTTTGACAGATGAACTATAGAAATAGGTCTATAATTGCTTTTTTAGAACTAAGAAAAATCAACTTTATTTTCTGCCTTTCAGTTAAAATGATCAATTGAAAAAAAAATAGCAGACACAAATGATGATCAGAATGATTCATGAAAATAAGTAAATTGCTTTTGTTTTTGCTTTTGTTTTCCTCCAGAGATATTAAAATTTATTTCCATAGTTGCAAAGCTTATTTTCGTCTACATAATTACCTTTGAAATCCAAGTTGGGAAGGGCTGATCTTTTATTTGTGATGATTATTCAATATATGCGATTATTTAATGTTGTATACCACTGGCATTAGGGACCCTCTCCTTTAATTCAGCGATGTCTCCAACTGACTTCAGTGATGATCTGTGACTGACTTTATTTAGAAGTAGTATTACTTTGTTTTGAAAAGACTATTAAACCTTGAAACACTGAACCTAAAGTGAAATTTTAGCTCTACTAATTAATACATATTTAATTTTAAAAATTAATTAATTAACAAATTAATTAATGCAAATTTACTTTATTTAATAACATTTAATTTTTTTATGTTTTTAAACTCATTTCCCTCATTCATTGGGGTATGATTATATTGAAACTATGGCAGAACACTATGCTATTATGTTACTTATCCATGGATTTATACTACATTTACACTAGTATATATTATTTATATATATATATATATATATATATATACACACACACATATATGGATATACACATGTAATATAGGTTTTTATAAATTAGGTTTTTAAATTAAAAAACTTGTATCAATTACATACTTCCCTCAAATCCTTATCTCCCTTCCTAGTGAATCAAACCTGAAAACATTTTTGAAAAGAAAAGAAAAGATATAGTAGTTGATAAATTAATTAAAATGTCACATATTATATGTCCTATAATTCACATGTGTAAATGGAACCCACCATCTGCAAAGCAGAAGGGGAATCAAATGTTTTCATAAATCCAAATTTGCCTTTATAATTAAAAAATGTTTTCAATTTTTTCCAAACTATTTTCATTCAATTTACAATGCCCAAATCATTGTGTTTGTTATTTTGCTGGCTCTGTTTCTTTCATGTTAATTAATATATTTCATTTAATTTATCCTTGTATTAATAATGGTAGCTTTTGCTTACAGCTTTGTGAATATTTAATCTCATCTATATATATATATATGGCAATTTTCATGTGTAAAATATGTAGGGGACCAAAACTCAGCAATATGAAATGAAAACCTATCCTAGGATTCATTAAGAGAAAAACCAGTATGAGAGTAGGTGACGGTTCTATTTTTTTTCTTCATTAGACCATATCTGGAATATTGCATTCACTTAAGGATGTCACATTTCATGCAATTCTTTGATAAAAAGGAAAATGTCAAGAAATTGGTGGCTAAAATTGTAAGACAGAGGAACATATAAGTTCAACTAAGGAATTGGGAGAACAGCTATTTTTTTTTTATTTTCCCTAAGAAGACATGATGTTTTGAGATATACTGATGGGATTTGAGTATTGGAGGGTTGACATGAGAGTGATGGATTAGACTGATATCACCTCAAAGAAAGAAGAAGCAGAAAATGTTGAAATATTCAGGAAATTTTTTTTAAAACTCAATAACGGAGTAACTTTTTTAATAATTAAATAAAAACTGAATGAACTTCATGGCAAAATAATGGTTCTTTCTTTCCTAGAGAACGTCAATAGGAAACCCATCTCAGGGATGTGTTAAACCAAATCATCCTCCACGAATAATCTGATTTTTAACTTTAATGACTCTTGAATGCCTAATATTTCAATATTAAGAACATTCATAAATTTAAGTTGAGAATAATTGAATTATTAAAAAAATAAGCATCCAAATCAGGAAACTTGAGCCCCAGAGTGCCATTTTCAATATGAATTATCTCATTGATTTGCATAGAAATCCCATTTTTTCACACTTGATGTTTCTAATTATATATATTTCTCATGTCCCAAGGAACTTTTGATTGCAATACTTTCTTCATTCATCCTTGACTATAATCTCTTTTATTCTATATATTTGAGAATTTGTTGGCATGGTTTCAAACATAATCTCTTGAAATAGATGAATTAGTAGATCAATGTAGAGCATACAATGACAGCTGGAAGAAACCTTAGAGGTCATTAAAATCTATTTCTGAATTTTTCAGTTGAGGACATGAATGTTTTCCAAGGTTTGGTAACATTTTTATGATTAATTTCTACAACTAGCAAAAAATGTCCTGTGGGATTTGAACTCAGGCCATATAATAAAAAAAAAACAAACTCAATGGAAATTAAAGTGACACTGGAAAAGACTGAAACCATAAGCAGAAGGGGGCAGTAGAGGATGAGATGGATAAATATTTTATAAAAACAATGAGCATAAACTTAGAATGACTTTAAAAGGAAGTAGAGGATAGAGAAGATTAGGATGCTATGGTCCATGGGGTGACAATGAGTCAGAGACAATTGAATGACTGACTAAGAGCAACATTTAGTTATTGTAACCCAAGTGCTTGTCCACTAAACAGTTACACCTCTTAGAGAGTGGGGGGGGGGGGGACAACACAACCCAAGAATTCAAATTTTAACTATTAATAGCTATTTTATGACATTAGGAAAACCAGTGTTATAGGGGAAAATGTATTGCAGGACACTCCTTTTGGTTTCAGTTGAAAGATTAATATGTTGTTCATTATTTTCTTTATTCTAGACATTCAATAAAATATAGAGTATTCCTTGATTTATAGAGTTCTTCCATTTCCAAGGTGTAATTCATACTGAAAATTTATCAGTTGACTCTCAGGAGTAATTGTTTGGTCCGACTTAAGCACATCTCTCTCCCTTCACTTCAGCTTAATCATCTGTATAATTAGAGGCTTGGGAAGAAGACATATTAGATTCTTTTATCTATAAATACATGACCTCCTGAACATTATGTAGTTTTTCAAATCAAATGTTCAGAACTTAAGGGAATTTAAAGGTCACCAAGACCAAGCCCTTGATTTTTATGGGTACAACTAAAGCCAAAAATGGTTTGATGGATTGCCTGATGTCACGAGAAGAAAAGTAACATGGCTAGGATCTAATTTGCTCAACATCAAAAAGATAAAATGCATGATAGTGGGTACTGAATTCAGTTCCTCTCACTCCAGGTGACAGATTGCTTCAAATGCATCTTCAAGAAATTTTCTCTCTCTCATACCACCCACGAGTCACCTTTAATCCATATATGTATATAATATGTATAATAGATATACACATATATGTATATATGTATATATCTCAACAATATATCAACAATGATTCCAATACCTTCTTGACTAAGACTTTATCAAAAGATCATATAAGTAATAAATACGATTTTAAATATTTTAATACTGATGTTAAAATAGTGAGAAAGAAATTTTTCCAAGATATTTATTTTCCACATATATTTCACAGTAGAATATGAATCAAAAATATTTCAAGAAATGTTTGGTGAAACCAGTGAAACAAAAATGAATAATGAAAACAACTGGTAATTGCCAATGGTTCAAATGATCTGTATTCTAATTTATGTCAATAGTTTTTAGCAATGTAAATCACATTCCCTCCTCACCTAATCAACATGAAAAGGAAACAATAATTTAATTCTCCTTTTTTTAGATAATGCTTTGTAATTGACAAAAACAAATAAATACAATTTCTGATTCTTCAGTGAGTTTAGAATATCTGTATTAATCTCAGTTAAACTTCTGGTGAGGACTCAATTTTGGCTTGAGGTAAAGAAAGACTACTTTTCAACGAAGATGATGTGAAAATCTCCAGTTCATTTTCATATTTTTTTCCTTGATCATCATTCTAGCTTGTTAAATGGGCCATATGGAAGTTCCTGTCTTCACTAGAATATCAAAGTCACTTAAGACTCCTATATGTTTTAGAATTATTTATGGCCTTCTGAATGAATGCTGCTTTGCTGAAAAGTTACTGCAACTTGCCCCATTTTAGAAAATGCTGTTACTTAGAGAACCATTGAATTAATTTGCATTTCTTTTATATCTCAATGAATTTGGTGGTAAAGGCTGAATGTAGACTTTTTATTTTCATATGTATGTTAATGAATTAATTTGCACTTTTGGTAGAGAGAGATTTGCATCCCTTATTGTGATTTAAAATGTCATCTTCCTGAATATGTAGATAGGTACTCTGAATGAATCCACTGATTTCTAAGAGGTCTTATCATCATCATGGCCCAAATGTTCATTCTCAATCAATGTCTATAAAATGACAAATACCATCATGAGAGAAGAAATTAATAAATGAGAAAAAATGTATATCTATTTCTACAACATTAACCAATCAGCTATATAATTGGATTAATCTCTTCCTTTTCCAATTGTTTCCAAGGAAGAATAATCAGAGCTTTCCTTCATGATTCTGGTCCAATCTATGGGAGCTTTGAAGACAATTTCTTTCCAGATTAAACATATTGATAAGGATCTTACAAAAAGAAATAATGGAAGCACCACTTAATTGACAGCTAACCTGGAATAACTGATAAATCAATGCATATTCAAAAATGACAACCTGGCTCCATACCTTTGTCTTCTTTTCTAGCTATCAACCATGCAAGACCAATTTTGAATTACTTTCAGAGAGACAGGTAAGAGTAGAAGGAATGTTGGGGCAGCTAGGTGGCACAGTGGATAGAGCACCGGCCCTGGAATCAGAAATACTTGAGTTCAAGTCTAGCCTCAGACACTTAATAATTACCTAACTCTGTGGCCTTGAGCAAGCCAATTAACCCCATTGCCTTGCAAAAAAACCTAAAAAATAAAATAAAATGAAATAAAAAATAAAAAATAAGAGTAGAAGGAATGTCATATAAGAGTTCTTCAGTAAAAGCTCAGTGCACACAGCATCAACCCATCAATTAACAAATATATTACAATTTCTTATCATGTGCCAAGACCTCTATTATTCACTTAATTAAGTATTGTAGATACAAAAATAAGAATCAACTTCTATTTGAAAGGGCCTCATATCCAATATAGAGAGAATATAGTTACAGGCTTATTTGTCTATATGTGTGAATTTATATCATTGTGAATAAATGTGTAAACTTAGAGATAATAACATTAAAAAACAGGAAGCTTTTGCTTACTCTCTTGATGTATCATACCTAAAAATGGACCTGATCCTTTTTCCATTGTATCTAAGCCATATGTCCCTAATGTTCTCTTGAGTCTTCCAAAGTTTCCTGTTGTGATGCTTCTTGTCCATTATCATGGCAGCCCAAAACATCATTAAATGTGGCAGAGATAAGTTACAACTATGTCTGATTAGTACAAGTTCAGAATGCTCTATCACAAGTCCATAAATAGCCCACATGAAAACCCTGCTCTGATAGGACTGTCATTTACCAGGATTTTCCTTTGTCTTTGCAATAGTGATTTATTTATTTACTTTCTTGAAGAACCACAAGGTTTTCTCAGGAGTCTCATTGTCCCCTCCTTTCCTTGGTGCTGTTTACCTAAGGACTTAAGTAATTTCATTCATATTCTATCAGGACCTTTCTGATTTAGTGAATGTCTTAAGACAGTCCAGGGACAGCTAGATGGTGCAGTTAGGGCAGCTAGGTTTCACAGTGGTTAGAGCACCTGCCCTGGAATCAGGAGTACCTGCACTTAAATCCAGCCTCAGGAACTTAATAATTGCCTAGCTGGGTGACCTTGGGCAAGTCTTAAATGGCCTTAAATGAATAAAATTAAAAAAAAAGACACTCCAAGTTATTCCATCCAGCCATGCTCACCAAACAGGTTTCTTTACTGAAAAAAAATGCTGGTAGAGGTGGGAGGAGGGGTTGAAGATCAATAGAAAATGAATGACACTATATCCTTGTCGCCTACATACACTATCTTAAGGTAATGTAAACTTGTTAACTGTTAAATGTCTCATTCCATAATAAAACAGGAGGTAGAAAAGGTCTTGGTATAAAGACTGACCAAAGTTCCTGACATATCGAAATTATTCTAGAAGTGTTATTTGAATTGCCCCTGTTATAGGTTGTAATTCTTTATTCATATCATTCTCTTACCTGCCTAACTATTCCAGTCCGTGTAATGACTCTGACACCAGCTTTATAAACATGTTAGGATCTGATACAATTATTTGAACTCTCTGACACAGAAAATTAAACCCGTTGCCTTTAGATTTTTTTTAGAAATATGTATCCTTAAAAGTAAATAATTTTGTACACACAAACAATATATTTATTATCAAATTATGTTTATAGTGTTAAAAAGTTCATTTGTGTTTGTATAAATGTATACACATATGCATATATAAATTGTATATTAAAGAGAAAGAAATAATATTTCTTTCTAGAGTCTATGGAGATTTACTACAATTTAAAGAGTAAGAGAATACCATGGTCAGATCTAATACTATGACAGCTGTGGAGCCAAAGATTTAAAAAAAGGAATTAGCTGGAAAATAGAAAAGCTTAATATTTTATATAAACACACACATATACATCATTAAAATTTGTCCAATGACTTGTAAAAACCTGCCAAACAATTTTTCAATTTTGAGTTCCAAATTATTTCCCTCTTTCCCACTTGTCAATCCTTCTTGAGAAGACAAGATGTTTGATATTAATTTTATTAATTCACAAAATGTCATCATTATTACTGTTAATATTAACATTAAAACATGATTAAATAATTTGATATTTCTAAAAAGATCAAGGTGAATATAAAGGAAAAATTTAAACTGTTCTTTACATAATAAAAGAAACATTAATTCCACTTAAGATGCCAATCATCAATAATAATAATCATATATATGGATAACAAAAATTATATGTTAGAATAGTATATTTGATTATAGATTCCACATTTGTAAAAGTGGCAAGTTTTGCAAAACATTTGGCAAGTATTCAAATACTATACAACATTTCCAAAAACTGTGGTGATTAAAACGCCAAAATTAATGCATGAAAATAATTTGATGAGACTGAAAATATTAAACCTGGATAGTAAAATAAAAATTAAATGTTCATTTAAAATTTCAAAGTCAGGGATTACTTTTAAAATGATGGCCACTAAAGTACAAAGCTAAGGACAATGGACAGTGGTGATTTTTACTTACTTAAAAAAGATTGTTTTTTTAATAAAGAGAACTATCCCAAAATTGAATGACAACTTTATTACAGAATGAGAAATGCAATAAATCATCTTTTAGGGATGCAGCTGATCACATTTTTTCTTTGATTAGGAAAGTGGATTAGATGAATTATACGGTAGCTCTATTTATATTCTCTAAAAATGACCCTGTGCCAAAGTATTCTTTGAAATCTGTTCAGCTTTTATCTCTACCAAAACTATTTTCAGTACAACTGAGAGTTCTGAGAATCAATGTGAGCTCTATCTTTTGACTCATTGCATGACCTTTCAGCAGATTTCACATCATTTGATATTTTCCTCGGTGCAAAACAGTGTTGAGATTGCTAAATTCCTAACAAAGAGGAAATGTGTTTACTATTATGATGGAAAATTCTCACTCTACAATTTAAAACTTCGAGATAAATGAAGTAATAACAATAGTACAATTATTAAAAGTTCTTGAATTTATATAGAAGTACCAAGAAGGAAAACTATTTACATAACATTTTACAATTTACAATGTACTTTACATAAGGTATCCCATTTGATCCTCATAACAATCTTGAGAATGAGGGGTTATTATTAATATTATTATACTTTTACAGATCAAAAAACCAAAGCTGTCAGAGAGTATGTGACTTGTTTAACATCTTGCAGATAATAATGATTATTTGGATCTTTTTAACACCAAGTTCAACACGATTCACTGACAATTTAGGAACCTTATATTGAAGTCATCAAGATTTTCTGCCTCAGTTTTCTCACTTTGAAAATGGTGAAAATAAATCTTTTGCAATTTATATTAAGTGTTGGCATAAAGTAATGATAGAGAACGTGATGATTTTTATCATAATAATGATCTCACAGTCCATCCCATCATGCAGCAAAGTAGGACAATGGCACAAATGACAGTTTTTGTACCCTGAGACAATGATAATAGATTTCTAGGGGCATCTAGGTGGTGCAGTGGATAGAGCACCGGCTCTAGAGTCAGGAGGACCTGAGTTCAAATTCAGCCTCAGATACTTAATAATTACCTAGTTATGTGGCCTTGTGCAAGCCACTTCACCCCATCGCCTTGCAAAAAAAAAAATAGATTTCTAAATTGGACAAATACATGGAAATGCTGCCCAAATAAACTGTATTGATAAAATGAATTGTCATAGTGTTAGAGTAATGAAAATAATTTTAGTTTCCAAAAGCTTGAGCAATCATTCCAAAATTTGTGACTCATTCTTTTTATCTTCATCTATGTTGGGCATCTATAAAATAGTTCCATGCAACAGGTGACATTTAGAATCCTATTATATCCCCACAAAGATATATGTCCTCTCTAAGAGGGGGTGGCCACCCAAATTTCTTCATTGAAAAAAACAATCAGACATAAATATTTTCTAATAATGATTACTAAAGAAAACAAATTGTCTTTAAAAAAACACCTATTTTATATTATTCTAATTTTGTTAAATTTCTTCTGAAAGTAGCAATAATTTGTCATAACAGAAATATTATACTTGAGGATTTAAATAATTTATCAAATGATATTATACTATGGAGCAATTTAAGCTATTCAATATGTACTTGGAACTATTGAAAACAGCAACAGCAAAAATTGAGCATTGATCATTTACCTGGAAAGTAAAAATCAATTAGCTAAACATGTAAAACAGGATCTTTCCATCCTTTATGACCTAACTGATGGCAAACCTCTGTGTTATACATAGGAACTTCCCAATGTATTTGAAAATTCAGTAGATACACTCCACTAAGACCAAAATATAATTTCAAATAGATGTGTTGTCTTTCACATTCAATAGAAAAGGACTTATTTCTAAAATATACAGAGAACTGAGTCAAATTTTCAAAAAAAACCAAGCCATTACCCAATTGACAAATAGTCAAAGGATATGCAAAGGCAATTTACAGATGAGAAAATCAAAGTGATCCAGTCACATGAAAAATTGCTCTAAATTACAATTTATTAGAGAAATGCAAATTAAAGCAACTCTGAGGTACCACCTCACACTAATCAGAGTGGCCAATATGACCAGAAAAGACAAAGTTCAATGTTGGAAGGGATGTGGGAAATCTGGTATAGTAATACATTGTTGGTGGAACTGTGAACTTATCTAACCTTTCTGGAGAGCAATTTGGTATTATGCCCAAAGGGCAACAAAAATGTACCCTTTGTTCCAGCAATACCGCTACTGGGTCTGTACCCTGAAGAGATCATGAAAATGGGTAAAAATATCACATACAAACATATTCATAGCAGCCCTGTTTGTGGTGGCAAAGAACTGGAAATTATGTCAATGTCCTTCACTTGGGGAATGGCTTAACAAACTGTGGTATATGTATGTCATGGAACACTATTGTTCTATTAGAAACCAGGAGGGATGGGAATTCAGGGAAGCCTGGAGGGATTTGCATGAACTGATGCTGAGTGAGATGAGCAGAACCAGAAAAACATTATGCACCCTAACAGCCACATGGGGGTGTTGATCAACCTTGATGGACTTGCTCATTCCATCAATGCCACAACCAGGGACAATTTTGAGGTACTTGAGAAGGAGAATATCATCTGTATCCAGAGAAAAAATTGTGGAGTTTAATTTAGGAAAAAAATGTTATCTTATTATGTAATTTTGCTATCTCTTATACTTTATTTTTCTTTCTTAAGGATATAATATCTCTCTTATAACATTCAACTTAGATCAGTGTATACCATGAAACAATGTAAAGACTAACAGTCTGCTTTCTATGGGGGTAGGGGCCAAGGGAAGCCAGATTAGGGGAGAAAATTGTAAAATTCAAAATAAATAAAATCTTTCTAAAATTTTTTGATAAAATGGAAAGGTGTTCAAAAAGGCTCAATTTCATTTTAAGTTATTAAAGGAAACCTCTTAAAATATATTTTAGAGCTAGTTTTATAAATACCTATTAAGCACAACATGTGCAATAGCACTGAAAGAAGCACTGAGGAGCAAACATACATAATTTCTCAAAGCAAATTATTGTGTTTAGCTTTCAAAGACCTTCAAAATTTGGCTTTCATTTACCTTCCAACCATAGTATACATTAATTCATTTTTTCCACATTTTTAAAGACAATTCAAGCTTGCCTCTTGGTATTACCTTTGCATTATTGTCTCGCATGCCTCACCTTTATTCTTCTTTCAATACTTTTGAACTTAGAACTTATGGATTTGAAACCAAAGACTTATAATTTTGCATTTGTATTTCCTTGACTAGAACAATATGTTTAACATTAGAGATATTTAATAAGTACTTTTATATGACTGATTTTTTAGCATACACTCACATTTGTGGAAGCTAAAGGAAGATACTTTAGAAACTAAATTTGTAATAATCTTAATTTCCTTAGGAACAATTTTCTACAGAAATAAAAAATGTAAATAGAAACAGGAAATTCAGGTTCAAATCCAAGTTATACCATTTAATTGATATGTGATTCTTATTTTCTCAATTTTAAATTTAAGATAATATTTAAATATTTTATAGTATTAGCCTCCATGTGAAGTTGATAAAAATTGACATGGAAATTCTAAAATAACATATAAATACCTAGTATTATAACCATGATAATATTCACTTAAATAACTGGAAGGCTCTACTTTTCCTTCTACTTTTAGGTTATGATCTTTTTTTATGGGAATACAAACAGGAAAATGTATTTATCATCTCGTTAAATTTAATATAGCTTTTAAAATTGTACATAACAGTAATTAACAGGTTCATATACAATCCTTTTTTTGTTCTTGTCATACTGAAATGTGTATTTGTTGATGATTAAGAGGCAGCTATGTCGTACAATGGATTGAGTACTGGATATGGAGTTGGAGAGACCTGAGTTCAAATTCAGTTTTGCCTACTGTGTCAGCCTAAAAGCAAGTCATTTAACCTGTCTGCCTATTCCCTCACTTAAAAAATGTAAATGATAGCACCCATCTCCCAGAATTGTTGCAAGTATAAAATGAAATATTTGTAAGTACTTTGAAAACTTTAAAGCATTATATAGATAATAGTTATTATTTATAATAAAGAAAACATTAAAATTTGCACATTTTCCTAAGTTTCATCTGCTGAATATAATTCTTAATGATGTAAATTTAATTCTTGATTCAGTTAAGATTCTTATTTATTGCTGCAGTCTTATAAAAGGTAGAATGTCAGCTGAATCCTCCATGTTCTGAAATATACCCTGAAAGGTACATTCATTGTTTTCAGTTGTTTCCTTTCCCCTAAAAATCAAATGCTCACCAGTCAATTTAAAAAAATTCATCTGCTTCATTTATATTTAGCTGCATTTTTGAGTATAACTAAGAATTAGAAGACATTGAAGTTAGAAAGTTTAAAAAATATGGGTAGACTAAGGTTATGATCTTCTTCATGAAATCAACAACCCCCAAAAAGCACTACAATAAATTGCAATGTCTAGGCCAAGTTTAGAATATCTATGTGACTATATAATACACAATCAAGAAAAATCTATGCATACATACATATATATATATGAATAAATATATATATAAGAATCCACATACCTAAGAATACAAAACACACACATGTATATATATATATATATAACATATAACACACATACACATTTACATAAACATTGTGCATAAACATATACACAATGTGCACACATATTCACACATATACACCCATTCACAAATACATGCACATAGATGTATACGTATTTTTGGGTGGACATATGGGGGGAAATGAATAAAAGTGAGACGGTTTTTGTGAAATACTGGTAAAATTGATCCTTTCTAGGAAGAAAAAAAAAGGAATGAACCATCCCCAAGAAAATATGGACCTTATCATCATGATAGTTGATGGTGTCTGCTTTGTATACTCTATAGAAGTAGGAAGGGTACTGACAAGTTTACCCTAGGTGAAGACATGTATTTCTAGTGTTGCCACAGTGAAGGGAACTTCAGTGTGATAGCACAGGGTAAAGGGAGAGATCAGGTGTTATCTGGGTTACTTGAAGCAAAATCCTAGTGAAGTTTTTCGAAATATTGACCCTGTATTCTTTCTACTGTTCAATTGAGTTTTTAAATAATAATTTATTTATATGATCTTTTAAACTGGTCTGCTATTGCAGTGCTTATATTAGATAGATATAGGGGCAACTAGACTAATGGATGTATTGAAAAGTTGATATATAGGGTATTAGAAAGATAGACATATAGATAAGAGAGTTTGAGAGAGAGAGAGAGAGAGAGAGAGAGAGAGAGAGAGAGAGAGAGAGAGAATTTATTCAGCATTTGCTATGTACCAGTTATTGGGAGACATCTTTATGATATAAATACAACAAACAAGAAAGCCCCTGACAGAGTGATAAAGTATATTTTTACCTGGAGAAAATTAAGACACAGGAGGAAGAAGTCTTAGAAAATAACACTTCAAACGCATTAAAACTTATAAAATCACTGATAATTATGAAGTATGTATTAAGTGGGTGACATCTGATTATATATGAAAATGCTAAATGGCTTTTACCTTTTTAGGGGCATATGGGATGATATACTACCTTAGTGAAGTAGCTCTAGCTAATCTAAGTGGGTAAAAAAAAAACCAATCAAAAAAAATTATGCACTTCAAAGTAGAGTGAAAGTTGATAAATGAAGGATTGACTTTTAATAGCCATCAGGCAATGGTGCTTCTTGATATTCTGTTGAATTTCTGTTTCTGAATTTGTCTTAATGGAACACTTTCGCAATGTTCAGTGAAGAATTTTTCCATTTACTTTTAGAAATCTAGCCCTGAAAAAAACCAAGCTATTATTAATTGAATTAACAAGGACAATTTTTCATTAGTTTTATTTTTAAAACCAAAAGAAACAGAACTATATATTATGACATTTCTTGTTCTCTTTTATCTTCCTCACTGTTGTATATAATATTTATGCATCCTATTTAAAAAATGTAACTTTTTTGCAAAGTGTTGATTTTTTCAATTTAGAAGTCTATAATAAATGGCACAATGAGGGATTTTTTGGGGTATTACAAGACTTGATCCTTTCAGCTTTGAAGATCAGATTTTTAATTCAAATTATATGAAGCAAAATAACTGATGCATTGCATAAAAAATAAAAAATCAAGTTGCCAAATCAAAAGTAGATTCAAAAGTAAGACAAAGTGTTCATTGGTTTACTTAAAATTAAAAAGGGAATACCAGAAAGGTTCTTATTATAGTATTACAGAATGGATTATGGCTATTAAATAAGCTGCTGAATATCTTTTTGTTGGCAGAAAATATAGCCCATGGTAAAATGTTTTTATACATTTATAAAATCTTTTTATTATACTAAACATATGATTTCATCAATAGTAAGAATTTTTGACATAGTAAACAGCTTCCATCAGTCATCAACAGGGATTTATTAGGTACTTTTAAAGACTCAGGCACTGTGATAATCACTGGCGATGTAAAGAAAAACAAAAACAGTTCATTTTTCAAGAATCTCATACTCTAATGTAAGTAATCACAAATAAATAATTATGTACAGCACAATTATATGCATAAATTTGCAACTATTTATTGGGAAATGGATTTAAAGGGAAAAGAATAGAAATGGGGAGGACCAAGAAAAGCTTCTTGAGTTATTGCAAGAAACATTGGAAGCTAATAAATAGAGATAAGAATAGAACATTTCAATGATGCAAAGTTTGCACATGAAAAGTCACAGAGTGATGCAATGTCAAGTCATATTTGAAGAACAGGAACAGTCTCAGTGTATTGTAGAGTAGATGCAGATAACTAAAGCGTAATAAAACTAGAATGAAAACAAGGGAACATATTAAGAAGGGCTTTATAAGTCAAAAAAACCTTATGATTTAGAAGGTAAAAGGGAACAGCCAAAGTTTATTATACAATATAGTGACAGAAACCTTTAGTTAGGAAGATTAGGTCACAAAATATGAGGTCCAATGGAATGGGAAACACAAGGCAAATAAATCAAAGAAAAGTCGGTTGCAATTCTCTTAATATAAATAGATAGCATGATACCTATGTCGGAGGAAAGAAGGGACTCATTCAAGAAATGGTGTGTAATTAGAAATAAGAAGACTTGATGACAGTTTGCATATATAGATTGTAAGTCTTCATGACTTTGAGCATTGCAATTCCTTTGAAACTGACAGGAAAGTTTATAAGAAAGGATTTTTTTTTTAATTTTGAAGGGAAAAAGTATTAAATTCTGCTTTATAAATAATGAATGTAAGAGATATATAAGACGTTTAATTTGAGATGTCCAATAAGTTGTTGGTGATGTCAGACTGGAGGTCAAAGGAGAGGGTAACACTGAACAAATAGATATGAAAATTAATTGCATAGGGATAAAAATTTAACGTGTGAAATTCTGCAACACAAATTGGAAAGGCATTTGTAAATTTTATACTCTTTAAGAGTTTCCTAGGACCCTGAAATATTAAGTAAGTTGTCAAAAGTCACATAGCTAACATATATATATATATATATATATATATATATATATAGTATATATATGATATATATATATATATATATATAAAAGAAAGAATTTTAGTCAAGGTCTTTCTATCTTTAAGAATCATTTTACATCACTTATGCAATTGTCTATCTGCATTCATTTGAAGGAATTTCGACCCCATCCTACCCCATCACAAATGGAATGTACAAAAAATTTATTATAATTTTTATCATTCTCAATAAGATTATCATCATTATATCATTCACTATTAGTTGAGTTTTTAAATGTGAATTTACATAACGAAAACAATGTCTTACATTTGCAGTTTTCAGCCACTATTCATAGATATATCTCCAACCATCACTGCTGTTGTTGTGTTTATTTTATTTCCCCTGGAAAGAAGACAAGTAAGAAAAATGTATTTGAACATTAAACAAATAATGGAAGTAAGTAATGAAATCATTTTCTCATTAAAAATACTCTCTCAATTTTCATCCAAGTACAATAGAAAATGAAATAAAGAATCTTAAGTTTCAGTTTCAATATGTAAATTGGAGGGTTTGCTCCTTCCTTTCCCATCTTTTAGGAGTTGTGTGGCTGTTAAATATATTTACCCTATAGACATTATTCAATCACATTAATAAAAAATTTAAAAAGAAGTACTTTTTCTTTAATGAATTGCGAAATAAGTCCTATATCAGAGAAACCTTAACATTTTTTCTATTTTTTCTATTTTGCTATTGCTAAATATTTCCCTCCATTCTATTCCCTCACTGTTTATTCTATTCTCTCTCTCTCTCTCTCTCTCTCTCTCTCTCTCTCTCTCTCTCTCTCTCTCTGTCTGTCTCTCTCACCACACACAAACACACACACACACACACACACACACAAACACATAAACATACACACAAACAATCAGGATTAAGTGACTTCTTCAGGGTCACACTGCTAAAAAGTAACTGAAGCTTTATTTGAACTCAAGTTTTTTTTGAGTCCAGGACTTGCTATGAATCCTCAGAAGTAATTTAACTAGCTTATCAGGATGGCAATGCTACTCAAATTGGATGAATCTTATAAAATTATTGTAAAATCTAAGCACTAAAAAATATCTTGTGAAAACAGATATTTAGAAAAAAACTCAGTTTTATTGAAATTTCTCCTTTTGGATAAAGTCTTTCACCGAGAGAAAGTGTTTTTACATTAAATATTTATTTTCCAAAAT